>NW_027496049.1:0-144522 GCF_021521415.1 Bidens hawaiensis
TTCCCTTGTTCTGTAAAGCACGAACAAACTTCAGTTGTGCCTTTTGCTAACAGGTCATCTGACAGACTTGAGGCAAGGGAAGCTGCAATGCAAAGAGATTTAGTTAAATTATACCCTATGAGTCTATGACACTCCTAAGACAAATACTTATACGGCTACACTAGGATGTAAATATCATTATGGTATAAAGCTGCCTATACTTACCAATGCATGATACAGTTTTCTTTCTAACACTGGCTTGATTAGAATGTAACTGAGGCAACAGCGCACCTAACAGCAATTCATGATCTGATGTCATCAGATTTCCAAACTTATGCAAAATGTCACATAAGATATCCAGGCATTCACATTTTATGTCGGTCTTCGTAGTCTGTGAAAACAAAAGAATATGTTTCTCAAAAAGTTTGAAGAATGCAGCATCCATGTAACAAATATTTTTGTACCCATTCCAATGATAACAAAAAGAGAGATTATCCCATGCATTTATACACACTAGTGTAATGTTATTACAAACTTGCCTTTCTCACAAGCACTATTGTTTGACAAGAAAACTGTGGACAAAGGTGGACATGAAAAAGGGAACAAAAAAATCCTAACCAAAAGTAAATACAAATTAAAAAGTTCAAATAATGAACAAGACTATAGAATCATGAGAAATGTACAAAGATAGCAGCCGACTAAGACTGATCTCGAAAGTAGCAGTGCTTATGACAGTTCTCAATACATTAGCACATGCATGAAAGCCTTATTCCTTTAAAGAAACATTTTTTTTTATATAACTGATTTTAATATTACAGTAGTAAACAAAAACCAATACCAAATACCAGAATGATAGAACCAAACAACAAAATAAAATTAAAACTCATGACAGAAAATTACGCTATTTAAGGCAATTAAGTTTCTGCATTCTCCATTTTCAAGTTTTCAACCTAATATGTCATTTGCAGACCATAGATTTATTTTTCATCTACTTACTGAGTCACGTATTGTTGGTTCGTAGGCCTTGTTGGCCCGGTTTATTATATGAAGTCAAAAGAGGAGACGGGTGTGGGCGGTCGGGCCCAAGCCCGGCCCGGTTTAGATTTCTTGCATAATAATTTACTAACCCTAGTTCAGTCTCTATATAAACAACATTATGTACTTGTAATATAGGTCACTCAATAAAGATATACCTAGTTGCCACCCGTGGACGTAGGTCAGTTTAGACCGAACCACGTTAATCCTCGTGTTCGTTTATTGCTTTCGTGTCGTGTTCGGTTTCGTGTGTGCGTTTAATCCTAACAAGTGGTATCAGAGCTTAGGTTCGGATCACACGAAGAACACGTTGAACCAGCCGAGTCGCCGCCACCCTACTGCGCTAGGGTTCCGCCGCTGCTACGGTTTTCCGATTGTCGTTAGGGTATACGCCGTCGCCGCTGTTTCGCCGCTGCTAAACCCAGCCCGACGATCACGACTAGGGTTCAGTCGAGCAACGCATCACCACCGCGTTCCGCCGCTATCAACCGCAGTTCGCCGCCACTTAGCAGATACGATTAGATCTGACGGGGAAGGCAGTGGGTTTCGATTTATTTGGTCCTGGGTGCTGTTCGCGAAGAAAATAGTGAAAAGATATGCTATTATTTTCTAGGGACTTGTGAGCCATGACATTCATGGAAAAGTGAAAGATTACTTCCTTTTCTTCCTTGTTATTCGTGCAGAAGACCAAAGAGAAATAAGATTATTTTATTTTTATTTTTTTTTTCGTTTTGCATTTTGACCAATAGAAACACATTTTTTGGTTAAGCAAGAACGAGTTAAGACAACAAATCAAGATCCTATTTTTGTTGAAGAACAGTTGTCAAGTCAGAAGAAGCATTAAAGAAGCAGTGAACCAGTGTCAACCGCGCTGACAGGTTTTATCGTTTCAGTTTAAATTTCAGTTTCTGATTTTCAGTTAAATATTCCGCTGCGTATAAATAGGTTGATTGTTTAACAGAGTTCAATAGAACAGTCGTTAAGTTCAGGCTCGTGCCATTGCGTGTTTGTCTGTGTTTTATCTAGTTTTTCGTTTTAGTCATTGTCATGGCAGAAGACGGAAAGGTTCGATACAGAAGTTTGACGGACAGAAGTTCGGTTGGTGGAAGATACAGATTGAGGCACTACTTTGTCAGAAAGACTTGATGTAGTGTTTGAGGATGAAAAACCAGAAAAGTTGTCAGAAGCAGATTGGAAGAAGTTAGACAAGAAAGCTAGGGCTTGTATTACATTGTCATTGTCGGAAGATGTGGCGTTTAACGTCATGAAAGAAACCACAGGCCGTGTATGATGGACGCACTATCCAACATGTATGAGAAGCCTTCGGCAGCGAATAAAGTCTATCTTATCCGAGAGCTAGTGACAACAAGAATGAAAGAGGGTGGGTCAGTTACAACTCATATCAATAATCTTAATTCGATCTTGTCCGCTTAGTGTCAGTTGACATTAAGTTTGATGATGAAGTTCAAGGCCTCTTGTTATTATCCTCTTTGCCCGACAGTTGGTCGCAAACAATGACTGCAGTTTGTAGTTCGTCTACAAATATTACTTTCGATGGGATTCGAGATCTGATTCTGGGAGAAGATTCAAGACGCAGAAGTTCAGGTGAATCATCAGGCAATATGCTAGTCACAGAAGGTAGAGGTAGGGGAAAACAGCGAGGCAGTGGGGAGCAGGAAGAGGAGTCAGTCTAAGACTCGTAAGGATATTGAATGTTGGGGTTGTTAAAGAGAAAGGACACTTCAGGAATCAGTGTCCGAATGGTAAGAAAGAGGTGAACGTTACAGAAGACGACACAGATGACGGGGTCAGTAGTGATGAGGCTTTGGTTTGTAGTGTTGAGAGTAGCGTTGATGCTTGGGTGATGGATTCTGGTGCATCGTTTCATGCCACTCACTGTAGTGAAACGATGAAGAATCTTAAATTTGGGGATTTTGGAAAGGTTCGACTAGCGAATGATGATATTTTAGAGGTTACGGGTATGGGAGACGTTGATTTGATAACTTCAGCCGGTACTTCTTGGACTTTGAAAGACGTGAGGGTTATTCCAAGTTTGAAGAAACGTTTGATTTCAGTTGGGCAGTTGGATGACCAAGGGCACGATGTTAAGTTCGGGAATGGGCAGTGGAAAGTAGTCAAAGGGAATCTCGTTGTTGCTCGTGGAAAGAAAATTGGTTCATTGTATATGGTCGGCATGTCATCGAAAGGAGTGGATCCAGTTTTGGTGAAAGACAAAATCCGGTTCACAGAATCTCGTGGGCAGAAGAAGGTTCGTTTTGCAAGTAACAAACCCAGAGCCAAAGTGAAGATTCAGGATGAACGAGCTAGGAAGGTTAAATCAGTTGGGGGACATCGTGACAGTGGGAGCACAGGTCGTGTTTCAGTTACAGTTCCAGGTCGACAGTGGATTAAGAAAACCAGTATTCCAGCTGTAAAAGTCTCTCCAATGAATTACTTGCTGAATATGGAGAGTGTTTGTTCTCAGGTTATCTCAGGATCCGGTAGTTCGTTACAGTGGGAGCCGGTAGGGACAGAGAACGGGTCAAGGGCAGTTTTAGCCGTGACTGACGTGTTGGAGCTCCGGGGAGCTTCAACGGGCCTTCAGGTTAATTGATGAGAAGGCGGTGGCAACTAGAAGAAGTTTAATGTTCAGATTACAGAAGTACAATCAGGAGTGCAGACGAGAGTACTCAAGGCCTCCGAGTGGGAGATTGTTGGGTTCGTAGGCCTTGTTGGCCCGGTTTATTATATGAAGTCAAAAGAGGAGACGGGTGTGGGCGGTCGGGCCCAAGCCCGGCCCGGTTTAGATTTCTTGCATAATAATTTACTAACCCTAGTTCAGTCTCTATATAAACAACATTATGTACTTGTAATATAGGTCACTCAATAAAGATATACCTAGTTGCCACCCGTGGACGTAGGTCAATTTAGACCGAACCACGTTAAATCCTCGTGTTCGTTTATTGCTTTCGTGTCGTGTTCGGTTTCGTGTGTGCGTTTAATCCTAACACGTATCTCAATTGTTGTAACATAAGGGGAAATGAACCCAAGACATATGGCACATACAATGTAGTATACTCAACAACTAATTGACAATACAGTCATGCATTATGACAGGTAGATAACCCGCATATATGTCTTACTAACTATACTACCCAACTACTTTATGTGAGAATTTAAGTATAAGTTGAAAATGTAATTCTTCAGTAACTCACAGGACTTTTTATTCCTCCTATCAACTTCGGAGAAACAGAAACAAGAACTGCTTGCGTAACAGATGAGGCAGGAACTTCAGAAAAAATTGTCTTCAGAGCTATGCTTGCAGTGTCGCGATGCTTATCCTTCCCATTAAGCAGTTTATCACATAGCTTATCAGTCATCTCCAATACCCGTTCCTCATGGACTTTCTTCACTAGTGGAGCAAGACTAGAAAACAAGTTAAAAAGTTGTTAACACTAGCAGAAAAGCCCTATTATGTATGGACGGATGGATATGTCTTTGTGCGCTTGTATGTGCATGTATGTATGGATATATGTGTGCGTGTGTAAGTATACACATGTAGTGGGTGAATGCATTTATACATGCATGTCTATACACATGAAGGCGTAATATCCACAAGATAGGACCTAGGAATAGTTGGTGAAGCAGAAAGTACACTAGAGCAGGCAGCGAAACAAAAAGAATAATTGATTTATTTAAAGTAACTAGTGTTACATAATAACTAAAGAGGGTGGCAGGAAACAAGTCAAACCATTTAACAGCCAATCCAGAGACGTCACCAGCTGCATCATCAAGTTGTTGTAGAACAATATTGGACAATCTCGTCTCAAGATCAGTGTCAAGTTTAAAGCCCTCTTTGTTTAACTCATTTAATAAGTCAGAAGTTGCCATATATCTGTAATCTTTATCCTTCCCTATCATCTGCACATTTAAACATCAAAATGTGTTAAAACATCTTTCAAAGATAGACAATGCAACAAAACTAAAGTTTATTAATACGAAAGAAGAAAAAGAAAAAGTCCATAGCTACTTACCTTCTCCAGAATACCAGATATGGATGAATTTGCCATGAGTCTTTCCTAAAAAAACTTGTAGATACCTGAGATAGAAAGTATATGCATACGTCAAGGGAGAATAAAGATGTTACAGTGTGCAAGTGGAGACTAAAAAAACATAAGTGGAGATTCCGTCTTTTTGATACTGCTTTGTAGCAATATATTAAAAAGAGTAGTGATTCATCATTCATTTGAACTTCAATATAACTTGTAATGCAATAATATGTGAGTGTGAAAGCAGCACAGTTATAAGAGAAACAGAAACCTAGCCCTAAAAGTAAACACAACACATTGTAGTTTCATCTAATAGATAAAGAAATAAAGTTAAATCAAATGACCTAGATTAGATATAATTTACAAAAACCTAGTTACAATTTCATTACTATAGCAATTAACATTAGCGTACAACCTCAGTTCGTATAGAATAGAGATTAGAAGAAGGAAGGTCGGTGGCGGAGTAGTCCGACGGCGGAGGTGAGTGGTAGTTGAACAGGCGGTGTGGTTCGATCGGAGGAGTTTCTGCTGCTGCTTTTCACGATTGAATGAATAGCCAGGTGTTGCATAAACCCCGTGCACCAAACCAAATACTTTTCCTCACGTGTCAAGGCCTAATTACACCTAGCGAAACAAATCGAGCTCTGGTTACTAAGACCACGAAATAAATATAATAATCGGACTGTCAAATATTCGGAGTTTAATATATAAAAGAAAAGAAAGGCAAGGGAATTAATAAAAGAAAAGAAAGAGATGGAAAGGAAAACATAAAAGTTACGATCGTGTTCCCGAGCAATGTTTTCAGACCCGGGAGGGCGGACCGTTGTTTGACCCGGATGACATCATAATTTATATGTATATTTATATTTCATATTTTTTATATATAATATAATCATAATCATGTTTATGGACCATTTAATGTTAGTTGAAATTTTAAAGGATTAAACATGTAAAATAGAGAAACTAAATGGACTAAAAAGTATATTAATATTATCTCTTAATGAAATAAATAAAACATTTCAAGCTTCTGCCTCATCTCTTCCTTTACCTCTACACTGACTTTATCTCAAAACCCCAACCCTAAAATGAAATGAGATTACAATTAACACACAGCCGTCATATTCTCTTATACTTCTTAAACCCTAAAAAGAACTAGCGCCGCTTACATCCGCCATTGTTTACCATCGCTTATGATAATAATAACCATAGATTTGACATTATTAAAGCTTTTCATCTTCTCTTCAACTTCTTTTTCTTCCATGTTGTTCTCAGTTCATAGATCTGTAAGTGACGATGATAACCAGGCGGGGATGAAGACACGAGTTAGGGTTTGAGTTTTCATAGATTTTGATTTTCTATAATTAAAAAGAGAAAAAATATGCGTTTACAGGTTCACCCGGCGGTTCACCGGGTCCGGTCCGACCCCAACCTGTCAGAGCCGGCCGGGTTTTTAGAAAACGGGTCAACTACGCAAACCGAACCGATAAGAGCAGTGGGTCCCGGTCCGACCGGACGGTCTGGGCGGGGTTTCAAAACATTGTTCCCGAGTTTAAAGGAAAAGAAAATAAATTAAAGCTTTCATGTGTTCTTGAGTTGGAAGGAAGACTCGCAATTTTACAGCTATACCCTTGTTTCTTATAAGTATTCATTTATACTATGAGCTTCAAGGTGATCTTTGTATTCTTAAACAACCTCTCATCTGTTTTCCAATCTTGCATCCGAAAACATACAAACTTTCACAGCAAAATTATAATTTCTACTATGGTTGGTTTATGAGCCATAACACACACAAAAAAATGATGCAAATTAAGATATGCTCCAATATTATAGACGAGCCAAAAATTGTATTAAAAATTCAAATTATAATTTAAATAAACCATATCCTAATTAAATCATTTCTAGTACATATTGTATAATGATGATACTAATACTTATCTCCAAATAATATCATATATATAATAACCTGAGTTGAATCGAAAGCAACATATATGTTAGTCATCGACGCATATTGTTTGAAAGTCTCAACTTAGTGACCAAAAAATAAAAAGAAAAAGAAAAAAAGAGTCATGCTTTGATCGGTAATCATAAACTCATTGAAGTAATGGTCACAAGAAAGGATTTGCATATGGTATTGGTGGGTGATGTGCTTGACGCTTCGAAGTAGGTGGCAATTTGGTTACAATTAAAAAAGCAGCGAAGACCTATAATTAATAGGATGGGGGGTATTTTTGTAATTTGAGTTTGATTAATCTTGTTTCCACTTTTCTTTCTCTTTAATTCTTTCCGATTTGGAATATTGACATTAGAGTCAGATTTCATTCCAAATTAATTCCTTTTTTTGTTTCCCTCCTTAAAAAAACTTAGGAACTGTAACATTTTGTTTTGTTTTTTTTTTCGTTTTGTAATCGTGACCCGACCCAATACATACCCGGGTTCGTATTCGGAAAGTTATTACTAAAATCTCATTTTGTTTAAGTTTTAATCTTTATTTATGTATAATATCTATTCTTTTATATATATCTATGATTAATATGCGAAAACGACCCTAAACTATCTATTAACCACTTTTGCACCCACCGCCATAGAATAAGAACCAGATTGCAAATAATATCATAATTTCTTTCCCTCTTCTTCCTCCCTCTCTTCCATTGGCCTAAGACCCCCCCCCCCCCATTACTTGGACCTCAATTTTGGGCATAACAAATGAAATTGATCTTGCCATATCAATTGTTGACCAAAAAACGTGTTTAACCGACAGTTTAATTGTAGAAATATACGACCAATTGACATCTAACATTCCTAACACGAACCGCAGCTGGCCTCGTCCCTAAAACCCTATATAAACGCGTTTATAATTCAACTAATCGTGCATACACACTTCTTAAACCAGCGCAAATCAGAACCCTAACCTAATTATAACATACAAGTTCGTTAATATCATATTCGATATCAAGTTTGAGCCGTAACCCTAAGGTGCCATTAACCTTTAATCCGCTTCCTTCTCAGGTTATTAATGTATGCATTTAGTTCGTTTTTCAACGATTATCAATTGCCCTAAATCAATTTTAACCAACAATTAACATATTAATCAATATGATTGTTGGTTTACCGCTTCGACCTGCGTATTGCCCAGCCCAAGCAGTGGGACAGTTTTTCCATTCCCAATGCATGCAGTCAATGCTACCAATTATACCTGGAAATCCGCGTTCTTTCCCGACATGAAGTAATCTTCTTAAATCATCTTCATTGGGCCTTCTAAGGTATTCTTGACCAAAACATGAAATGACACCTTCAATGAACTTTAGAAGAGAATCCCTTGTTACAGTGTCACTTATTCTCAAATATTCATCTTGTGCATCTGTTGATGTCCCGTAAGCCAACACTCGCATAGCGCCGGTACATTTCTGCAAGTTTGAAAGGCCTTTTCTTCCGGTAGCATCACATCTTTGTTGAAAATATACATCATTTGCGGTAACAGCGGCCACTATACGGAGGAATAATGGTTTGCGCATTCGAAATCTACGCTGAAATGTGTCTTCACCATATGTTGGGCTGTCAACAAAGTAGTCTTTCATCAAACGTTCCTCCCCATGCTCGTGTTCACGATCACAATACCTTCTTCTTGATCTAGGAGGATGATCTCCTATGATCATATTTGGCATGCTTATAATAAATTCTGTAATTATGTTAATCAAGTTGCCGATTTTTCTCAGCAACCCTAGCTTCCCATTCATCAAATTCATTTGAGTTAGATGAATCGGAACTCTCCGATGGGTAATCATTGAGAGATATTTTCCAAATACTTAAGAAAGGAAGAGTTATTATTGGATAATACTCTATTAATGTTATACTCTCATTTATATAGAATAATATTAACCTGATCTTGGTAGATTATTTATCTAAACAAAATCTAAGCATCCGGTAACATGGTGACACGTGGAAACAAAGATAATGTTTGGATATCTAGTTGATAACGCCAGATTATGTTATCTAAACAAAATCCAAGCAATGAGTAAAACAGTGACACGTGGCAATGAAGATAATGTTGGATACGTAGTTGATATTGGCAGATTATTTTATCTAAACAAAATCCAAGCAATGAGTAAAATGTTGACACGTGGCAACGAATATAATGTTGGATATGTAATTGATAATGCCAGATTATTTTATCTAAACAAAATCCAAGCAATGAGTAAAACCGTGACATGTGGCAACAAAGATAATGTTGAATATGTAGTTGATAATGCTAGATTATCTTATATATACAAAAAACTAAACATCCAGTCAAACGAAGATAATGTTGGATATATAGTACATATGCATTACATGCATAAAGTAAAACACACATACATAAAAACCAAATATATTACAAATGCATAACAAACCAACTAAAATTAAAACACACGGTGACCGGATTTAATTAGACGAATCCATAGAGCTTCCTCATCAGATGACGCTTCATCATTTCTTCTTCAAGCGATAACAACGGCTTTTGCAACAGTGCTGTCAACTGCATACGTTGCATTTCCTCCCGCTTCCCTTCCATTTCCTCCCGCTTCTTTTCTATTTGCTCTTGCTTCCTTTCTTCCTTTTATTTTTCAAACTCGAGTCTTTTTTTCATGAGTTCAATTTCATCATTTCTAGTAAGGTTCAATACACGAAGCTGTTCAGTAAACTCCTCAGAAACCTTACCTTTTCCTTTTGCTTTTCTTTTGGCTGCATCTCTACCTGTTGGACGCTGAATTGTTGAACCACCACTAGTTGGTGTGTCTGGGTTGGAATTGACATAGTCCCCTTCTTCGGTAGTCCTTGTTCTTTTTGTGCTTTCAACGCTTTCTTCATCACCCACTTCACATTCAGGACGGGAACGTGTTGCATCATGGTTAATTTGTAGATCCCACCTAGGGTGCTTACACATAACTTCATTAAAAACGACAGTGTCGTTAAACTTTCCCCCATCTTGCTCGTAAATTTTATGAGCATTATTCTCAATTTCTTTCATGCTCATTCCACTTCTTCTTGCACGATATGCTGCCTTGTACGCACCAACCCATTTACTCCCATTTTCGCTAAGTCGGCTAAAACGACCTTTTAATTGATTTGCATTCCTTATACCAAGCTTCTCTGGATTTTCTTTTTCGAGCTGCATCGTACAATTTCCTTACTTCTTCCCAAAAATGTTTTTTCTTTTTGTTTTTACCTTGAACTTTATCTTCACCAGCCAAAAACCGGGATGACATTAAAGCGACATCTTCATCAACATCCCACTTTCGGTGTTGGGTTTCTGAAATTTTTGAGGTATGTTGTGAAGTGTTTTCATTGACATGAACTTGAGTTGGATTTGAAAAAGGCTAAGAGTTTTCGTAGAATTGGGTATTGAGATAATCTTCAGAATCTCCAAGATTCATGTGAAAGTTTGAAAATTGATGATTCATTGTAGGAATATGAAATCAGATAGAGATGGAAGGTGTGAGTGAATATGAAAGTTCTTATAATATTTATAGGGTTAAAATACGAATTTAGATATTTATTTTATTTTGTGAACAGATAATGTTTGATTTTTTAGATTATAAATCTTATCCAAAAAATCTTACTAACCAATAGAAAACTAGTGGTTCAAATAAGATAATTCAATAATGGTTAAAATTTTATATAAAAAATATGATTTTTTAAATAAACTCCATTTGTAACGAAATTTATACCGGAATGCTCACAAAAAAAACTAAGTAAGACTGTGCTTTTAGATTTTTTTTAAAAAGTCAAATATAATAAGTTATAAAACAAAAACCAAAATATATATATAAATAATTGTTATGAATTAAAAAGGAAAAATCAAAATAAAAAGTAACCAATGGAAATGTGACATGTGTGAATGAGAAAAACAAATTGGGTTTGCAATCTGGTTTGCCATTCCGATCGAGATTACACCCTTTACTCCTTTTTTTCTTTTTTTTTTATTCTCAAAATCTCAAGATTGCAATCTTGAGAATGCCAATGGCTGTAGTCTAAACGTTCTTCATGAAGACAACTTACCCGAATGATGAGTGGAACAAACGCTATGTTCCCGAATTTAATATATAAAAGAAAATAAAGGCAACGGAATTAATAAAAGAATAGAAAGAGATGGAAAGGAAAACATAAAAGTTACTATCGTGTTCCCGAGCAATGTTTTCAGACCCAGGAGGGCGGACCGTTGTTTGACCCGGATGACATCATAATTTATATTTATATTTATATTTCTTATTTTTTATATATAATATAATCATAATCATGTTTATGGACCATTTAATGTTAGTTGAAATTTTAAAGGATTAAATGTTGTTTAAATTGTGTACCTGGATGATGAATTCGATAAGTATTCAAACATGTGACCTTGATTTCAATCTTCATAAATAACCAGTAGCCTGAATTAATCTCTTAATCGTGTGAGAACTTTCAGATAAACCTATTTTGCCAGTTACACGCGATGATTTATCGGATAAGACAGAGATTTCTCTTGTTACTGAAAGTCGGATTTGTATGTTGCTGTGAATGTAATCAAGAACATATGGTAACCGCCTTCTGTTCTATCGATCGATTGTTCAACACCGTATGGTCTCCATACTTATAATCAAAATTGATGTCATGGGTTTTAAACCAAAAACCCATTTTATTAGTAGCCCACTAGATAAATTAATATGGCCCAAGTTATTATTTCAATAACAAAACCCAAATAACATTTAGAACTAAATCGAGCCCGCACTCCCGCATCACCCAACTCGTTTAATGTCTAATGTTATTTGCTCGATCGACAAGTTAATCCAATATACTAAAATACACGCTGATAACACTAAAATTACCAACAATCCTCCCCCAATTTAGTGATATCCATGACTAACTTAACTATCCTCACAGAAACTCAAACGCATGCATAAATGAAATGCCGTGACGATTGAATTCCATCTTAGTATATTACACATTCCAAATATTCGAATATCGGGGTGTCGCTAAGGATTGAACCCTTTCTATTCATAGTGAATACTCGAAGATAATATACACATATGTTTATAAATCCAAATTCCACTTGACACAATATTTTACTAGCATGTGTCCTAATCCTTCAAATAATATATCAAAGCTCAAGTCCAAAGCTACTTAAAGCGGCTAAACTTCATATTCTTATAGGTAGTTCATTAATCTTGCACCAGCACTGCAATTTTTCAATAAAATATTAAGAAGTTATACTTCAACCTCCTTTATCTCGCGGTCCGAACACATACATCGGGATGTTGCTACTAATGTGTTCCAATTTCTAGATGTTAAGCTTTCCACATTGAATTCAGCATCTAATATCATATTAGATGGGAATTGGGTATCTTAACATGAGAAATTTGATGTGGACTTTAAACCCATCCCTATGGCTGATTTATTCACGAGATCTCTTCCTAACCCTTTAGTTAGATCATCAGCCAAATTATACTCAGATATCACACCATGCATGATGAATCATGCTATGTATAAATATATAACTGTCTAGAATTTCCATTATACACCTAACTATACTCAAAGTCAGCACTATCACACCTGATAGATTTTGGTGATATCAGTTTAACCACAATGTAATTTCATAATGTCAGTTTCCTAGCCATTTAGCCCCTTTTTATTAGTTGCTACAAATGCTACAAACCCACATTCCGTTGTCAATCAATGCAAATTCATTCCTTAATTACCTAAAAAATGAAAACTTCCCCAAGAGAACATACACATCCACTTAGTTATATACATATTGCATCAGAATACCCTTCTAAAACTTCTAGAACTGAAAGAAAAACTTGAATAACACAAACCATAATTCATGGTTCTTTTAATACCTTAGCCGAGAAATAGAATCACCCTGATTAGACCTAAGTTTGATATTAGGATCTATAGGAGTATTAACTGGAGGACAATCAAATTGACTGAATTTCTTCAATACTTTCTCAATATAATGAGATTGAGTCATAGTTATACCATTGTCACTCCTTTTTATGATCATACCTAGGATAACATCAACCTCCCCCAGATCCTGCATATCAATCTTAGAAGACAATATTTTATTTGTTTTATCAATCACTCAAACCCGAGTTACAAGATAACAAGGAATTAACCATTTTATTCAAGTTTTTTTTCGTTCAACCACACCATCATGTTTGTGATGTATAAGTAACCGTGGTTTAATGTATTATACAAGTAGGCTCAAAACACTGAATCATAATATTTTAATGCACCTTTTGTTGATAATCCTAGCTATTACATAAATAATTTACGTGCATAACTTGCATCATTTTTATATATGCACATATCATAGTACACAAAAAAAAAATACACTTTGTGTAGTATGAAGCAACCACTAGCATCGTAACAGCCTATTCCAAAATCATACATACATATACATACTTTATAATTCAAAATTATTGTGGACACAAAAGCACATTTTTCAAACACAAAAAACTAACATTCATTTTTATATATCGAAGCACATGACTTATAGAGCAATTTAAGCCAAAATTCAATTTTAACTCCAGAACCAAGGATACATTGATCCTTTAATGAAAATAGATGTGCATGGATCAAGCTTTTGTACGTGGTCTTTAATAATTTGTTTTGTTTGCACTTATGGCTGATAATTTAATCAAGCTTTTATATGGCTTTCATTAAGCTATAAAACAAATTAATTAAAATATCCGTATGATACTATGATTGGTGTATCGGTCTAAAAACTGGAAATAAAGCAAACACTCAGGGATTAGGATATATGACGACATTTTCTTATCTCACATATATCGACATCAAAATTCTTGTTCTTGATATTCCTGTTCTTGATATTCATCTTAATCATAATACTTTCAACCTCTATTAGTATATAAATTCTTAATCAAGCCACAAAAGCTTCATCTTTAAAATGCAACAAATAAATAAATAAAACAATATCTAGAAACATCATCAATATAAATACTTAAAACAATCCCAGACATGAGACTCTTTCACATCCTTAGAACATACAACAGATTATCCAAAACAAATGTTTTACAGACGTAAATACAAGTTTAACTTTACATTTCTCATCCTAAGTACAGATCCATCTTCAACTAGTTCAAATTCTTCAACCATTTCAGATTCTTGCATACGCGACTCGTAGCGCCCGAGTCTACCTTCCATGCAAGCATTTCATAATGTACATAAAATGATTCAGAAATAAACGATACATAATTCTAAACCGAATTATATTTAGAAACCATTGAACTTTTTAAGTCCAATAACAAACCTGAAATCCGGGTTTCGTTTATTTAACACCCAACAGGTTTTCCCGACACGTATACCTCTAATGTGCTTATCGTTACTTAGGTCACGGCCCATCAATCCCAATATGTGAACCATTTGGACAAATATTTATAATAATATTTTTATTTCTTTGAATCAAAAATCCAAATTTTGTGTTTTGCAAATAAATAACATGTTCCGAATAACTAATTGAAACAACTACAAAACTTAAATGTTTTTCATATTTAACGTAGAGTTAGTCAATGTACCTTGTAGAGCATACAAGTATATTGATCCACTTGGAACTGCCCCATTAAACTTGTTTCATCCGGGTTATTCCACCTTAGTCTTAAATATTTTGAATTTATCTAAGACTTCATCTTTTGCATGCAATATATACATATAGCTAAATCTTGATCCATTATGCATAAAAGCAACCACATACTTTCATTTCCCAATGAATGTGTAGAGTGAAAACATGCATACCACTACGTAAAACTCCCATAATTATACCAAAAGTACGAAATATCATAGATTCTCTAAAACTTACATGGTCTAAATAAGCTAGCATGTCATAACATAGAATCATGAATTTAGGTGTACTTGGAATAATGAAAACAGAATCAGAATAACAAACATGCCACATCGAGATAAAATATATTTATTTGAATCAAAATTTACTTAATTTCCTCAAAATTATGTGATATATAAGTGGCCAAACAAATTCCAACAGCTATTAATTAATAATATTATTTGAATAACAATTGCCTTTACATATTTATTTATTCATATAAGTAAGCCAAATAATAAAATCACATAATTTTTCAAATCCAATTCAATGAACAAATCCTTATCCATGTGCAAACCAAGTCAAAGAACCATTTATTTCCAAAAATTACCCTTAAGAACCGCATTTCTACTTTATTTTCAAGAGAGAACCACTTTTAAAACCATGACCAAAAGTGACTCCCACTTTTAGTTCCGATCACCATATCAAAACAAGATGCTCATCCATATTTTCATATGCCTTTGAATTTCAAAATTTCATGGATCATTAATTCCATATACAAGCAAATTACATGGATACTTAATATCCACATGGTGATCTGTAGGTAATACTTATAAACTACCTTTAGATTATCTATATTTGTAAAATCCACATGTTCTGGATTAAAGCTTCCTGTGTATACTAATATTCAATGGAAACATGACACTAAAGTAAGACCTTCTGTTTATCAATATGTCATAACAAACTATCATTATGATTCCACTAATGTGTTCTTCATGATTGTTGCAATAATATTATATATCACACATCTAAATAATTAATACTTAGATCTAGTTTTAATTTAACTATACAAATAACAAGAAAAATATATTATTTCTTAATATTTGTCAGAATCATATTAATACTCATTCAATCATGATTCTTATAAAACACAAGAATCATTCACTTATTTGTAGAGATCTGATCGAAGTCATGAATCTGAAGTATATGACACAATTTTCTTGTTCGTCAAAATGCCTCATGACACCAAAAGAAAACTATATCGTTATCCCTTTGTTTCTTCTAGAAACATACCTTTAAAACTATGCCAAAAGTGACATATCATTTAATTCGGATTACAAGGTTAAGGTATATCCCATTTGGTAGTTATTATCAGAAATCAAAAACCCATTTTTATATATTTATCGCAATATACTAACTTGTGTAGCAAGGTTTCAAATAATAGTTCACAGCATAATTCCAAAAATATATAAAATTTCACTTTGTCAATTTGAAACTTGAAAAAAAGATCACCAATTTTAATCAAACCACTAAACCATAAGAATTATATCCACTATGTGCAATTTAGGGTTTCATCGAAATTCAATCGAACCAAACATATAACCATAACCGAAAATTGAAAATCAATGACCAAATCAAATAAAATAGGTTTATCTTTGTTGTTTAAATTGTGTACCTGGATGATGAATTCGATAAGTATTCAAACTTGTGATCTTGATTTCAATCTTCATAAACAACCAGTAGCCTGGATTAATCTCTGAATAGTGTGAGAACTTTCAGATAAACCTATTTCGTCGGTTACCAGCAATTGATTTATCGGATAAGACAGAGATTTCTCTTGTTACTGAAAGTTGGATTTGTATGTTGATGTGAATGTAATTTGAAAGTTCTCACACGATTCAGAGATTAATCCAGGCTACTGGTTATTTATGAAGATTGAAATCAAGATCACAGGTTTGAATACTTATCGAATTCATCATCCAGGTACACAATTTAAACAACAAAGATAAACCTATTTCGCCGGTTACACGCGATTGATTTATCGGATAAGATAGAGATTTCTCTTGTTACTGAAAGTTGGATTTGTATGTTGCTGCGAATGTAATCAAGAACAGATGGTAACCGCCTTTTGTTCTATCGATCGATCGTTCAACACCGTAAGGTCTCCATACTTATAATCAAAATTGATGTCATATGTTTTAAACCAAAAACCCATTTTATTAGTATCCCACTAGATAAATTAATATGGCTGATGCGTGCTGCGTGTCTTATATAATTGTGATAGGTGGGATGATTTGCTTTTTCACAAGATAATGTTTTAAATTTATAAAAGTGATTTCTACAAAGACTAAACACACACAAAATAGGCAAGTGTACCTATCGTATATGTAGAATAGTATTGGTAAGAACCAAGTATCGATTCGTTGGCATAAATGTTTCTAATGATAAATCGTTGTTTTACTCTAATCGGAGGTTTAAATCATTTTGGGGTTAATTTTCGAACTTTTTATAAAATATAAACACTTATATATAATATTTAGGTGACCAAGACAAGAAATTCTAAACGAGTTATTCAATTACGTGAAGGTTACCATCTAAGATCAAGAGTCCACTCCATTTAGCATTGATAATTGATATATAAACATGTGGTAGACTTACCGTAATAATATATGATAGATAGCTCCATAAACCTTAAGTGAGCATCTTTGGCACGAAGGAGGTAGCATGCGCATTTTAAAGTCCATACTTTCTTCATGTCATGCCACCTCAATAATGTCAATTTAAGTTGGCAAGTAGTTTTGTAAAGTAGAAAGATTAGGATTGACTTCGATTTCTCAAATACCAATTCTAACAACTTCGGGTGGTTGTAGTTAACTCATACAACCTACCCTTGGTTGATTTATGTAGGTTATAATTACATATTCCATTAACATATGACTTCTTTAACTAATTTGATATCCTAAGCAAAGCCATTTTCGGATTACCAAGGTTTAGAGAAATACATCATAACTTATATCTCATCATTTCTAAGTACAATATAAGGATCCATGTTTCGATAATGTATCAAAGTATTTCTATTTTTCAAGAACATGAATCGATCTAACAACTTCGGGTGGTTGTAGTTAACTCATACAACCTACCCACATGTTTTATATAATCATCAAGTAAAACAAAGTTTCTTCATAGATTTTAGATGGTAAAAGGAGTTTAGCTCATAATGAGCATCATGATAAACATTAAGATGAATGATGACAACAAATACATGATTAAACTTGGAACAATCTAACCAAATGTAGATGAATATTCCTCCTTAATGGTGATGATGATGGATGATGATGATGGTTGATGGTGATGACCTCCAAGCCTTCAAACTCTTCACTAAGTCTTCTATGTGAGTATTAGTGTGTGTTTTTATAAGAGAAAATCGGATAGAATTCTTTTCAAGGCACACCAAATGAGTGCAACATGAGCCACTATTTATAGGCAATCTGGAGTGTGAGGCACGGCCCCGTGGTTGGTTGGCACGCCCCCGTGTATTTTTATGACATGTGCCAGATTTATTTTGTCGTTTCTGGAAGGTAATCACGGCCCCGTGCTTCCTGAGGCACGCCCCCGTGCTTTTTAGTGACATGTGCTAATTATTTTTGTCGTTTCTGAGAGGTAAGCACGGCCTCGTGCTTCCTGAGGCACGCCCACGTGCTTTTTAGTGACATGTGCTAATTATTTTTGTCGTTTCTGAGAGGTAAGCACGGCCCCGTGCTTCCAAAAGCACGCCCCCGTGTCCAGCTGTTCACTATTTTGTCTTTTCTTGTAGATTATTTTGTCTTTTCTGAAAAGTAACCAGAAGCACGGCCCCGTGCTTCCAAAAGCACGGCCCCGTGTTTCCCAAAAGCACAGCCCCGTGTTTCCAAAAGCACAGCCCCGTGTTTCCAAAAGCACAGCCCCGTGTTTCCAAAAGCACAACCCCATGTTTCCTGAAGCATAGCCCCATGTTTTGCTGTTTTCTTTGGTTTTTCTTTGTTTTTTTCATTCGTTTCTTCATTTAAGGCTTGGATTCACCTGAAAATACATTTTAATATGATAAGTAGTTATTTTAACTATATTATACGATAGAAGTTGCAGTTTTAGAGATTATTTGATGCTTAAAAAGACGTATATTTTTATATACATCAAACATCCCCACACTTGAACCTTGCTTATCCTCAAACAAGCTACTTATAAATATTCTCTAAAAATAGCAAGTTAGGACCATAGCTTAAACATCCCCTAAAAGAGTTCCAAGAAAATGGGAACAAAATAACCAACCTTAAATCATAAGAACATATGAAGTGATATATAAAAAGGCGATTTGTTTTTATGAGCTTCTGTTTATGCAAAACGTCACGTTCTCACAATGTTCACTCACTCTCGGTTTTATATCTGATCATACCTGTGATGTATGTATGTGAACACTCTTAGTCAAAATGTAACTTGTGAAAATAAGCTTGTAACAAGTTCAAATCTCCACCTTTGTGAAGGGTTGCATAGATTAGAAGGTAATATGGGTTGGTGATGGTTTAAGGGTTTTAGGTTAATGAGGATGGTAAATACAACTTCTGCTGATTGTCGGGAGTCTTAAGATGTCTTCAGTGTTAGCTCCTTTCTCCCGATTTTATTTTTTTAACTAGTGACTCTTTTAAGGTCAGATCGTCAAGACCAGTTTTGTCGAGGATGTGGATCAGTTCTTTATCAATCCTGCTCTGAACATAACTCCCAACTTTAATGGATCGTTCGGCTTTGAGCCTAATAGCTCCCGCCCTCATTAGTTCGGTATATTCATGCTGAGTCTGAGTTTGACTTTTTCTACATCTTCCTTCATGGGACTTGTTTCCGCAACCTAAGCATCGTTCGTATCTTTTTGCTTTTCTCTTCATTGCGTTTTTGAAAATTCCACAGAATGGTGACCTTTGTTCGTTTTGGCGCCACTTTTTCCTTACCTCATTACTAAAGAGAAAGATTCTCTCCCTAAGTTCTGGAGGCAACCTAGGTTTTGTGAAGTGTATGCAGCAAAGGAAATTGAAATCGAAATAATGCATTTCCAGTTCTTTAGGGTCTGCTGGTAAAAAACCAGTGTTGTATTTTACCGGTAAGAGGGATAAAGTGGTATGGTAAGGTTTTTTGTAAGGTTTTTGGGTTTTGTAATTTGGAGAATGGGTTGATGGGATTGTGACAATATTACCTTCTTCCTTATACAACGCTTCGTGCGGTCTTGAAATGAATAATTGCGACAAGTTCTAAATCACACAAAACATGTGACTCACTCAAAGCTTCCGAAAAAATATTTATATGGCATGAGGTTTATCTCACAGTAACGGAGGAATTGGGTATAAACGCCATATTTTGCATAAATTTCTTCTCAATATTACAAAACTTCTTTTTACTTTTTCACTTTTTTTTATAATAGATTTGTAGTTGGTTATTTGAAAAAAAATTTCTTGGATATGCTTTGGTTTTGTTATAGAAATAGTTTTTGTTTGCTACAAAAATTTAGTTTATTAGAGAATCTTTATAATTAGTTGAGCAAGCAATTGGTCAAGTAATTCCTCTCCCCACACTTAAATCTCACATTGTCCTTAATGTGAAAAGATTCATAAAAAGATTTATAATAAGATTCAGATGAAATATGGGGGGAAAAATGGAAAGAAACTTCCCTACGGCCAACGAAATTTCGACAGAGCGTCCCCTGTTTTTCGTCCGTTTTCCTGTAGTGTATCTAAATCATAAAAACTGCATACAACCAAAAAAATCATAATAATACTGAAACTTGTTATTATTATTTATTTATTTTTATTTTTATTTTTATTTCTATTTATAGTGCCTAGTTTAATCAGGGTCTTGGCCAGACCCTACTTCCAATATGTTCATCGCTCCTGGTGGAGGATTAGTACCTCCGAGACGGTCTCGAATGGTCCATCGATGCATGGTTTTAATCGGTGTCCATTAACTTTGAACGTGTGGCCGTCAGAATTTGAAATCTCAATTGTCCCATAGTCAACTATGTGTGAACCTGTCCAACGAGATTTCAACTTTCCTGGGAAAAGACGTAAACGTGTGTTATATAACAGTACACCGTCGCCAACTTGAAATTTCTTGTTTCCTTTTAAATGGGCGTCGTGTAAATGTTTAGTCTTTTCTTTGTAAGACCATGAATTTTCATATGCCAGTGCTCTTAGTTCTTCGAGCTCGTGAATTTGATCTTCTCGGTTTTTATTGGCGGCCATTAGATCAAAATTCACTGCTTTCAGAGCCCAATACGCTTTGTGTTTTAGTTCTACGGGTAGATGACATGCCTTCCCAAAAACAAGTTTGAATGGTGTTGTTCCTATGGGGTTTTGTAAGCCGTCCTTAGGGCCCACAAGGCGTCATCTAACTTTTCTGCCCAATTTTTGCGATTCATTCATATAGTTCTTTCTAAAATCCTTTTAGTTCCTCGATTCGAGACTTCTACTTGCCCACTAGTTTGAGGGTGATATAGTGTTGCCAGTCGGTGGTGAACCCCATATCGTGCTAAGACTTTGTCCATCAGAGCGTTACAGAAGTGGGTACCTCTGTCGCTAATTAGGGCTTTCGGAGTACCGAATCGTGAAAATAACTTTTCAGAAATCGTACAACTACTCGAGCATCGTTAGTGGGAAGAGCTTCTGCTTCTACCCATTTATACACGTAGTCGACTGCTACAAGGATGTACTTATTTCCGAATGAGTTAGGAAATGGGCCCATGAAATCTATTCCCCATACATCAAAGATCTCACAAAATTGAATGCCTTTTTGAGCCATCTCATTTTTGGCTGAGATGTTTCCGGCTCTTTGACAAGCATCGCATGCTTGGATCAAAGCATGTGTGTCTTTATATATGGTGGGCCAGAAGAATCCTACATCAAATACTTTTCTGACCGTAGTGGCGGTACCGTGGTGTCCACCAGTAGGTCCTTCATGACAGTATTTGAGAATATCTAAGGCCTCCTTTCCCGCTACACACCTACGAACTACCTGATCAGCACCTATCCTAAACAAGTAAGGGTCTTTCCAGAAGTAGAACTTAAGGTCGGAGAAGAATTTCTTCCGCTGTTGATGAGTGAGCCCTTTTCTTAAGATTCTACATGCTAAATAGTTCGCGAAATCGACAAACCATGGACTTTCATCTTCCTCCTGCATGACTGCTTGGATATGCATGTGAACATCATGTGGAAAATTATCATTGATAATTTCCTCATGATGTCCTTTTGAAGCTGGGCATTCAAAGCGCGAAAGATGGTCTGCGGCTACGTTTTCTGCTCCTTTTTTGTCCTTAACTTCAATGTCGAATTCTTGGAGTAGTAGAATCCATCGGATGAGTCTGAGTTTTGCATCTTGTTTGTTGAAGAGGTATCTTATGGCGATATGGTCGGTGTATACTATGGTTTTGGAAAGAACTAGGTTGGATCTAAATTTTTCAAAGGCGAAAACTACTGCTAATAACTTTTTTTCTGTTGTGGTGTAGTTTTCTAGTGCATCATTATGAGTTTTACTGGCATAGTAAATTGGGTGAAAGTATTTTTCTTTGCGTTGTCCGAGTACGGCTCCAAATGCAAAGTCATTTGCATCGCACATGATCTCGAATGGAAGGGTCCAATCGGGTGTAGTAATGATTGGTGCGTTGACATGTTTGTCTTTTAATATGTTGAATGATTCAACACATTCTTCAGAGAAGACGAATGATGCGTCTTTCTCCAGAAGTTTGGTCATAGATCTAGCAATTTTGGAGAAGTCTTTTATGAAGCGGCGGTAGAAGCCTGCGTAACCAAGAAAACTTCTAATGGCTCTGACTGAAGTTGGTGGTGGAAGTTTGGATATGGTTTCTATTTTGGCCCTATCAACTTCTAGTCCTGCTTGGGATATCTTGTGACCTAGAACGATGCCTTCTTTGACCATAAAATGACATTTTTCCCAGTTGAGTACTAAGTTTACTTCTTCACACCTAGCCAACATTTTGTCTAGGTTTTTCAGACAATGATCAAAGGAGTCTCTAAAGACTGAGAAGTCATCCATGAAAACTTCCATAGAGTGCTCGATCATTTCATGAAAGATGGCCACCATGCAACGTTGGAAGGTGGCTGGAGCATTACATAATCAAAATGGCATTCTTCGGTAGGCGAAGGTTCCATACGGACATGTAAAGGTGGTTTTCTCCTGATCCTCGGGAGCAATGGGAATTTGGAAATATCCGGAAAATCCGTCAAGAAAACAGTAGAACATTTTTCCAGATAATTGCTCAAGCATTTGGCCGATAAAAGGAAGTGGAAAATGATCTTTTCTTGTGGCGTCATTAAGCTTTCGGTAGTCAATGCAAACTCGCCAGCCTGTGATGGTTCTCATTGGTATCAGCTCGTCCTTCTCGTTCATTACGACTGTCATTCCTCCTTTCTTAGGTACTACTTGAACGGGACTAACCGAAGGTGAATCTGAGATTGGGTATATTAATCCGGCATCAAGCAGTTTGATTACTTCCTTCTTCACCACATCTTGCATGTTGGGATTGAGACGTCTTTGATGTTGGACCACGGGTTTGTATTTTTCTTCAATGAGAATTTTGTGAGTACAAAAGGAGGGACTGATGCCCTTGATATCCATGGTCTTCCATGCGATAGCCTTCTTATGGTTTTTGAAAACCTTAAGAAGTTCGTCTTTCTCTTCTTTAGAAAGGTGAGAGGAAATAATTACTGGGAGTTGAGAGTCTTTTTCAAGAAAGGCGTATTCGAGATGGTTTGGTGGTTCTTTTAACTCTAAAGCTGGTGGTTCTTCGATCGATGGTTTTGATTTTTCATTACATTCAGTGATCTCATATACTACTTCTAATGCTTCCTGATAGTCATCATTGAGATTTTTGTTTTCTAAATTGGGTTTGGTAATAGTGTCAGTTAAGATTTGCGTTTCTAATGAGGTATTAATGGAAGATTTCCGCACAAAGCAACTCATGATAGAATCGATGATATCGACACAATATAATGTGTCATCGTGATGTTGCGGATATTGCATGGATTTTCCTATGTCAAAAGTGACTGCCTCGTCATTGACCCTAAGAGTGAGTTTGCCGGTGCAAACATCAATAATAGCTTTTGCGGTGGCTAAAAAGAGTCTTCCTAAAATCAGAGGTACACTTTTGTCTTCCTCCATGTCTAGAATCACAAAATCTACTGGGAAAACAAACTTGTCAATTTTGACAAGCATGTTTTCAACAATGCCCCGAGGATGTTTAATGGACCGGTCAGCTAACTGAATGCTCATGCATGTGGGCTTTGGTTCTTCTATCCCTAGTTTTGCAAAAACCGTATAAGGCATTAAATTAATACTAGCTCCTAGGTCAGCCAATGCATTGCTAACAGACAAATTTCCTATGAGACAAGGGATAGTAAAACTTCCTGGATCGGTCATTTTTGGCGGCAGCTTGCTTTGAAGGACAGCTGAACATTCTTTACTCAAGGTGACATGCGATAGCTCCTCCAGCCTCCTTTTGTTGGTCAGCACTTCTTTGAGAAATTTGGCATATTTTGGCATTTGAGCAATAGCTTCGACAAAAGGGATGTTGATGTGGAGTTGCTTAAAGAGTTCTAGAAACTTCTCATACAGGACTTCCAATCGCTCCTGCTTCAGTCTTCCAGGGTATGGAATAGGTGGAACATAGGTTCGGACTGGTTCCTTAGGCTGTACTATGCTTGTTGAGGTCAGCCTTTCATGCGTTTCATCAGGAGACTTTTTCTCATAGCTGATTCTGAAGTTGGTGAGACAACAGTGGTCGTATCGCTTCTGAGTGTAACGGCGTTAGCTGTTGCATTCGGGTTGGTGATTGTGTTGCTTGGAAGAGTGTCGGGTGATCTTTCGGATAATTGTCGGGCAATTTGTCCGATTTGGGTTTCTAGGTTCTGAAGTGATGCCTGTTGACTTTTGAGATCGGCTTCATGTTTTAATAATACTCCGCTGATATCAACAGCTCTTGAGTCGGCTTTCTTTTCTGCTTCATTTGTTTTGGTCATCAATTGGATTAGCATTTCTTCAATCTTAGAATAGCTTGGGTTTTGATGGCTACTAGAATTTTGATCTTGAAATTGAGGTTTAGGCTATAAGAGTTGATTCATTGGTCTTTTTTCGAATCCGTGTAAAGGTTGAGTGTTACCTCCGTCTTTCCAGCTGAAATTCGGGTGGTTTCTCCATCCTGGATTGTAGTTATTGCTGAAAGTGTTGTTCTGTCGAGCGATGAAATCGACTTCTTCCATGGTCATGATGACTTGTTTACAGTCACTCGTCTTATGATTTCCTCCACAAGTGTCACAGGTGAGTCTAGTTTTTGATAGTTCGGCTTGAAGTTGTTCGAATTTTTTAGAAAGGGCTTCAAGTTGTGCTGTGACAAGAGTGTTGGAATCAACGTGGTGTATTCCTTTATGGGTAGGTGTAGATCTTGGTGGGTTATAAGCAAAACTCTTCTTTGCGGCCTTCTCCAGGACTTCAAATGCTTCGTTAGGTGATTTGGATCCCAGGTCTCCGCCAGCGATCTGGTCGATGGCCTGTTTGTTTTGACTGGATTGTGCGCCAAAGAAAGTTTGAACTTGTAACCATACGCTCAGTCCATGGTGTGGGCATCTTCTTAGAAGACTTTTGTATCTTTCCCATGCTGCGTGTAACGACTCATCATCATCGGTCTAGAATCCGGTAATGCTGGCTCGGTATTTGGCAGTTTTATCGGGCGGAAAATATTTGAGGAGAAACTGTTCAACCATCTGGTCCCAAGTGGTAATGGAACCAGAGGAAAGAGATTCTATCCATTCTAGGGCTTGACCCCTTAGAGAGAAAGGAAAGAGTTTGAGTTTGATTTGATCATCTGAACAGTTTTGGGTTTTAAAAGTTCCGCAGATTCGTAGGAATCGAGATATGTGAGAAAGAGGGTCTTCGTCGAGGAGACCATGAAATTGAACTAAATTCTCCACCATATGAATGGTGCTAGATTTGATTTCGAAGTTTTCGGTGATTTATGGTGGAGCCACTCCATTGCCGTAGCCTTCGAGAGTTGGCTTGGCATACTGGCTCATGCTCGGCTCATTGTTCTGGGCCGCCATCATTTCTTCGGTTTGATTTTCTCTTGATGTGGTGGCGTCTACTGATTCGTCTTTGATTGCTTTGGCGGTTTCTATAGTCCGTTTACGAGTTCGTCGACGAAAGAGTCGTTCCGGTTCAGAAGTTGAAGAAACAAGCTCAGGCTTAGAAGTAGAGGATATACATAGGACTAAATCAAAATTGAACTAAAGTAAAAGTTAGCTAGAGTTAGTCTAAAAGGTTAGTCTAATATTAAGCTACAAGTTAAGCTTAGCTATTTTAAACTAATGTCTAAATTAATTAAGCTAATGTAAAGATTAATAAAGGTAAAAAGTAGGCTAGCCGTAAAATTATATATATTTTAGTATTTAGTAAAAAAATAAAATAAAATAAGATAAAATAAAATAGAAGTTAAAAATTTGTAAAATTATAAACAATGATTAAATTAAAACTTGGATTGTTCTTAGAAACGTACCGTGTATCCCCGGCAACGGCGCCAAAAACTTGATGCGTGCTGCGTGTCTTATATAATTGTGATAGGTTGGATGATTTGCTTTTGCACAAGATCGTGTTTTAAATTTATAAAAGTGATTTCTACAAAGACTAAACACACACAAAATAGGTAAGTGTACCTATCGTATATGTAGAATAGTATTGGTAAGAACCAAGTATCGATCCGTGGACACAAATGTTTCTAATGATAAATCGTTGTTTTACTCTAATCGGAGGTTTAAATCATTTTGGGGTTAATTTTCGAACTTTTTATAAAATATAAACACTTATATATAATATTTAGGTGACCAAGACAAGAAATTCTAAACGAGTTATTCAATTACGTGAAGGTTACCATCTAAGATCAAGAGTCCACTCCATTTTAGCATTGATAATTGATATATAAACATGTGGTAGACTTACCGTAAAAATATATGATAGATAGCTCTTTAAACCTTAAGTGAGCATCTTTGGCACGAAGGAGGTAGCATGCGCATTTTAAAGTTCATCCTTTCTTAATGTCATGCCACCTCAATAATGTCAATTTAAGTTGGCAAGTAGTTTTGTAAAGTAGAAAGATTAGGATTGACTTCGATTTCTCAAATACCAATTCTAACAACTTCGGGTGGTTGTAGTTAACTCACACAACATCCCCTTGGTTGATTTATGTAGGTTATAATTACATATTCCATTAACATATGACTTCTTTAACTAATTTGATATCCTAAGCAAAGCCATTTTCGGATTACCAAGGTTTAGAGAAATACATCATAACTTATATCTCATCATTTCTAAGTACAATATAAGGATCCATGTTTCGATAATGTATCAAAGTATTTCTATTTTTCAAGAACATGAATCGATCATGAACGATTGCCAATGGGATTGACAATCACCAACTTTGAATTAGTGATTTAAGATGGTGAAACATTTCTCATCAAAAGATAATTGTAATATAACCATGTACTATACTAGACTAACCCACATGTTTTATATAATCATCAAGTAAAACAAAGTTTCTTCATAGATTTTAGATGGTAAAAGGAGTTTAGCTCATAATGAGCTTCATGATAAACATTAAGATGAATGATGACAACAAATACATGATTAAACTTGGAACAATCTAATCAAATGTAGATGAATATTCCTCCTTAATGGTGATGATGATGGATGATGATGATGGTTGATGGTGATGACCTCCAAGCCTTCAAACTCTTCACTAAGTCTTCTATGTGAGTATTAGTGTGTGTTTTTATAAGAGAAAATCGGATAGAATTCTTTTCAAGGCACACCAAATGAGTGCAACATGAGCCTCTATTTATAGGCAATCTGGAGTGTGAGGCACGGCACCGTGGTTGGTGGGCACGCCCCTGTGTATTTTTATGACATGTGCCAGATTTATTTTGTCGTTTCTGGAAGGTAATCACGGCCCCGTGCTTCCTGAGGCACGCCCTCGTGCTTTTTAGTGACATGTGCTAATTATTTTTGTCGTTTCTGAGAGGTAGGCACGACCCTGTGCTTCCTGAGACACGCACCCATGCTTTTTAGTGAAATGTGCTAATTATTTTTGTCGTTTTGAGAGGTAAGCACCGCCCTGTTCTTCCAAAAGCACGCCCCCCGTGTCCAGCTGTTCACTATTTTGTCTTTTCTTGTAGATTATTTTGTCTTTTCTGAAAAATGACCAGAAGCATGGCCCCGTGCTTCCAAAAGCCCAGCCCCGTGTTTCCAAAAGCACAGCCTTGTGTTTCCAAAAGCACAGCCCATGTTTCCTGAAAGCACATCCCCATGTTTCCTGAAGCACAGCCCCATGTTTGCTGTTTTCTTTGGTTTTTCTTTATTTTTTTCATTCGTTTCTTCGTTTGAGGCTTGGATTCACCTGAAAATACATTTTAATATGATAAGTAGTTATTTTAACTATATTATACGATAGAAGTTGCAGTTTTAGAGATTATTTGATGCTTAAAAAGATGTATATTTTTATATACATCAATGGCCCAAGTTATTATTTCAATAAAAAAACCCAAATAACATCTAGAACTAAATCGAGCCCGCACTCCCGCATCACCAAACTCGTTTAATGTCTAATGTTATTTGCTTGATCGACAAGTTAATCCAATATACTAAAATACACGCTGATAACACTAAAATTACCAACATTAAATATGTAAAATAGAGAAACTAAATGGACTAAAAAGTATATTAATATTATCTCTTAATGAAATAAATAAAACATTTCAAGCTTCTGCCTCATCTATTCCTTTACCTCTACACTGACTTTATCTCAAGACCCCAACCCTAAAATGAGATGAGATAACAATTAACACACAGCCGTCATATTCTCTTATACTTCTAAAACCCTAAAAGGAACCAGCGCCTCTCACATCCGCCATTGTTTACCATCGCTTATGATAATAACAACCTTAGATTTGACATTATTAAAGCTTTTCATCTTCTCTTCAACTTCTTTTTCTCCAATTCTTTCCGATTTGGAATGTTGAAATTAGGGTCAATTTTCCTTCTAAATTAATTCCTTTCTTTTTGTTTCCCTCATTAAAAAAACTAAGGAACACCTTTTTTTCCTAAATTTTCTTGTTTTATTTTTCTTTCTTTCACTAAATTGGACTCGGGGACAGAGTGAAAGAGATAAACGAGGTTAAAGGGTCTTAAAGCTTGAAAGTCAAACCAAAAGATGAAAGTTCTTGGAGTACACACCATGAAACATTATGAACGATTTTTTAAGAGATGGGGGCTGAGCTTTTAGGGTTTAGGAATATGATTTGATTAAGTATAATGCCCCATATTCGTTTATTAGGTAAATGGTTTGATTACGAAACCGAATAAACTATTGATGACAAAAAACCTAAGGATTTCGAATTCCTCAACAAGAAATGAACATTGACATGTTACAATAGTAAATTAATTATCTTGGACCATAATTTTCGTTATTTGGGTTGGTTTTGGGAAGATTTAGCATTAAAAACCGAATAAACGAGTAAAAACAAAAACTGGTCGTGTAGACTCGTCCTCTGTGCGACGCGAAGCATGAAGCCTCACCCCTAGTGCGGCTCGGCGAGCTATGTGACACACCGACAAAAATAGGTTATGATACATATGACATAAAATAATATTTAAATTGAAAACATCTATGATAGACTTAATTATGAGTAATTTGGTTGGCGTGCATATCTTAGAAATAGTGGCATCTGTAAGACCCACTACCATCCGCAGTGCTCTTAACTTAGCCCCTAGCCTTACTGATGAGGCGGTTCGTATTGGGACGTTGGTTGCGAAGGGTACCAGAGATAAGAATTCGGGAAGCAAAAGGAAATGGGAGAATCAATTAAGTGTAAAGGGAACAAGAAACAGTGGAAGCTTTTACTTTTGGTTAACCAAACATGAAACCATATACATGCCCCTATCCTATGTGTAATTAGTGTAACTTCCACCACTGGGCCTTGTGAAAGTTTTGTGTATCGCATTGTAAGAACCCAGGGTACCTGGCCAAGAACTGCAGGTCTGCTGGAAACAACACCGCTGCCCCACCAGCAAAGAATCGTGGATGCTATTAGTGCGGAGCTACTGGACATTTCAAAAAGGACTGCATAAAACTCAAGAATCAAACTATTGGAAACGCATATGAAGTCACACGCACTAGGATGTATTTTGGGAGTTTTCATCTTATAGCCTCTAGGAAGTAGGCCATATAATAAAAAATTTGTATTTGTGAAACTCGTCATTATCTAAAACTTATGGTTTGTAAAATTTATTGAAACAATTGTGATGCAATCTTGGGGACAAGGTTTGAAATGCATGTTGAAACTCTTTGTTTAAAACAAACTATTTAGAGTTTGTCCAAAATAAACAGTGACTACGATCCATGACGTCATCACGCCCTCGCGTTCCCGCCGTCGGGGGGGGGGGGGTGTGACACGCCAAGAATGATAAAGGTTTAATTTTTGGCAATTTTAGCCCTTGTACTTCTATAAATGTGATGTTTTATCTATTTTTAAAGATTTTAAGTCTTTCTAAGCATTGTTTGACGAGTTTGAAAGTTATGATAATATAAAATAAGTTAAACCAAGTTAAATACTATGAAATACAAAATTTAATTAATTCGAAAGATCCGAGTTACATTTCGAGTCGGATTAAACATAAATGAATTCAAATACGAAAAACCCAAGATGTTACAATAAACAAGTGACATGTCAGCGAAGCAACTTAAGCCTTAGCCGCCACTTTATGGACACAAAATTTTGTGAAAAGTAAACGAGACCCATTTTTAGCCAATAAAAATTCGACACGTGTCGAAGACAGTAAATTTAGCCTACATATTTGGTTATTTAGTCGGCATACTTGACTCTTAGCCGACTTTGGGATATATTTACTTAGCCGGCTCCAGATATTCCTTCTTAGCCGTCTCCAACTCGGCTGTCTTTTGTTTATTCATTTAATTATAGACGCCAAAATAGAATAACTTAATTAGTAAACTTTATACGATAGGGTGACAATGGTTTTATAAATTTTATAAAAATGGTAAGTAAAAAAATTAAACTCGATAAGTAAACACATATAATATTGTGGCTAAAATATGTCGGCTAAGAAAGAAAAAGATAAAAGCCGGCTAAAAATTTAGCTACGTAGATAAAGTATTTAGTTTTGACGACCGATCTACCTGTACTATTACAACCATTCTTCCACATATCACTCAACTAGTGTAACACCTGGCTTTAAGCATAAACGTACAGATCACTTATAGCACGTAACGCTATTAAAGCGGCAATAATTATATTGATTTCATTTGATAATGTAACAAGTACACAAATATTCATAATTAAAAATAAAAAGAAACATTTCATCGAAATAATAAATAAGTTCTTTATTCAAATAACCTAAGGTATACTAATGATCTTCATCCTTAGAATGCCATCGATTCAACCTGGCACGTTGAAAATAATATATTTGTCAACAATAAAGTTGGTGAGTTTTCATAAGTTTTTGCGTATACATATATATATATATATATATATATATATATAAAAGGCACGATTCAACTTTTGTAATGCAATAAATATTCAAGCGTAATGTAAATGAAATCAATTAATGTCGTCCTCCCGTTCCTTTAGCAGAGGCCGTAGTAATAGGGGAAATGAGAACCACCTTACGAACAACCGAAGTCATAACGCTAGACGGCGCAGGTACGTCCCGTCGGACCCTCCCACTATGTGTATGCGTTTGCGTAACTTCCACCATAAGAATAGTAAACACGTTGCAAGCAAGTTAACGTATAGTCATAAACAATATGCAAGAATAATATTAACATGTACGCTAATTGTGAATCGGTTTATAAATAAGCACATAGCTAACGAGATAAAACTTGTGACATGCTACACCCCAAAAAATATTAAAAGCGTTATAATGGGGTTGTGAATTACTCACTTGGAATAGGGAATACGGTAACGAGGAGATGGTAACAATTAACGTAACTAAATGGTTCTGCGAGAAGTCCCCATTATTTGTCTTAGTTATCAAAATATACCCAAGATAAATATCTAAACAAAATAAACGAACTAAACACGGAAGCAAACATGGGTTTAATATATTTGGGAATTGTTAAAGTGTTCACATAAAATTTTATGTATAAGAAAATTTTATTAGTTTAAATATTCTTAGAAGTCACAAGTATTATTATTATTATATATATATATATATCCAAAAACGCTTAACGAGAGTTTCTTTCAAGAGTTTGACGGTGTTCGGGTTGTTAAACAAGCGTAAACAATATTAGGTTTTAATATAATTACATTTTTAATTAAAAAGGTACACATGGTTAACAAAAACAAAGAAATACCAAAAAAATCACCAAATCCGAACCAGGGGTTCGAACCCGCGCCCCTGGCCGGGTCTTGGGTTTTACCACAAAGTGCACTGGCCAACTGGGCCAGTGGCTAGCTTGTTAAGATCATGAAACATAAAATATATAACAATGATCTTAGAATGATCACCAATTCATAAGAATCCTAATCCAAACAATTTTAAATAATAATTGTTAACCCTCTGTCAATCAAAATTGACAGAGGGCTTTTGTTCCTATATGAAAACCGATCCAAATGCATGATACAATTACCTTGATTGGTTACGAAAGGTAAGAGAATGACGAGCTAGGATTTGTGGCCAGAATATGAAATCAAACGAGGTCCATAATAGTTTCATCATCATCATCATCATCATCATCATCATCATCGTACTCAGTATATCCCACCAATAGCAAAGCTATGGTAGGGTCTGAGGAGGGTAAGATGTAGACAGCCTTACCTCTACCCTATAAGGATAGAGAGGCTGCTTTCGGTGAGACCCCCGGCTCGATAGTAGTTTTGCATCAAGCCTTGGACATAAGGCACATAGCACTCAATCATCGGGACACCGGCTGATCGGTGCATGTACCCTTGTCTTTCGGCTATCAACGCCACTACATGATTCCTGATTAACCGTCCGTCACTTTTAACGTTATTTTCACGAGATTAGTAAAATAACGTCAAAATTAGTGCAATTTCACTTTTGCCCACCCGAGGGTTCACACATATATACATCATATGTGCGCACCACAAGCAGGGCTAGAGGTCCATAATAGTTTATTGGGTGCAATTACCTTATGGGTTTGCTTCGTGATAGTGAGATGATGGTGTGAAGCAATTTATTTGAGGTTTGGACTTGTATTTATAGGCTAACAAGATCAAAATCAGCCGCGTTCAAAGTTAACAAAATTGATTCATAATTGATTCGTTTTGGCTGTCAATTACGCGTTATACTATAATTAGAAGGAGCGTGTATGATAAGGATCCAACTAATTAATCAAATTCTGCGATTTATAGGTCAAATAAATCAAAAATTGGAAGGGGAGCTGATGGTGCGACGCGGAGAAGGGAAAGAGGAGGGAAAAGAGGTTTTGTTATATTGCTAAAAGGTTCCTCATGTTTGGTTTGGCAATCAATTGCTGTAAACACTATAGTTTAGGGGCTAAAAGTGTACATAATAGGTACTTTAAACGATTTAGAATATGCGTAAGTATAATAAAGACAAAACCGAAATACATAATTAATAGTTGAACGTTTTTATTAAATATAAAGATCCAATTACAACGGGTAATAAAACGGACACAAACACGACACCGAACTTGACGAATGTCATAACATTCTCAACTTCTAGGAAATTTCGTCTCGCAATTAGGATATAACATCTGCAGCAAAAAGATGCGGATACTTAGACTTCATTTGGTCTTCACGTTCCCAAGTGACTTTCGCACCGCCCTTAGATTCCCAACGAACCTTGACCAAAAGGATTCGGCTACGTTTGGTTTCCTTATCCATTCGATCCACCATTTCCACCAGTCTCTCAACAAAGTGCATTTCCTTATCGATACGTACCTCGTTGAGAGGGATATGAAGGTTCTCGTCGGCTAGACACTTTCGAAGGTTCGAAACATAAAACACAGGATGGATGCCTTGAAGTTCTTGCGGGAGCTCGAGGCGATAAGCAACATCTCCAATTCGCTCAAGGATTTTGAACGGACTAACAACACGCGTCAGGGGGGGGGGGCTAGTTTACCCTTCATACCGAAACGCACTACTCCTTTCCAGTGTGAAACCTTTAAGAGGACAAGGTCACCGACTTCGAATTCCAAGGGTCGTCGTCGCTTATCAGCGTAAGACTTTTGGCGACTTCTAGCAGTAAGCAGATTATTAAGAATTTGAGCTATTTTGTCAGTGGTATCTTGTACCATTTCGGGTCCAGTGAGCTGAGTCTCACCGATATCATTCCAACAAATTGGAGAATGGCATTTACGGCCGTAGAGCGCTTCGAATGGAGCCATTTTGATGCTTGAATGATAATTATTATTGTATGAAAACTCAACCAACGGAAGATGAGTATCCCAATTATCACCAAAATCAAGCACACAAGTTCTTAGCATGTCCTCAAGGGTTTGAATGGTTCTTTCAAACTGACCATCCGTTTGAGGATGATAAGCGTTGCTAAGATCTAGACGGGTTCCTAAAGCGGTTTGAAGCGAATTCCAAAAATGAGACACAAAACGACCATCACGGTCAGATATAATACTCAAAGGTATACCATGGAGACAAACAATCTCGTTGAAATAAATTTGAGCGAGTTGATCGATCGAAAGCTTTTCTCGAATATGAATGAAATGGGCTGATTTGGTTAATCGATCGACGATTACCCAAATACTATCATGTTGCCTCTTGGTGGTTGGAAGTTTTGTGACGAAGTCCATCGTAATGTTCTCCCACTTCCAGACTGGAATAAACGCTTGCACAAGCAAATCAGTAGGTTTTTGATGCTTAGCTTTTACCTTAGCACATGTTTAAACATTTTCTGACATAGATATCAATATCTTTCTTCATGCCGGGCCACCAGAAAATCGCTCGAAAGTCGAAATACATTTTATCCGCCTCGGGGTGGATAGAATATTGTGACTTTTGAGCTTCGTCCATTATAAACGTGCGAAGATTGTCACTATCTGGGACCCAAAGGCGGTTAAGAAAATAGAGCAAACCATCACGCTTGGTTTTGAGTTGGAGTTCAGCACCACATGACATCTCTTTGTACATATTGCCTTCAGTGACAGAGATGTGTTGGGCCTCAAAGATACGTAGCTGAAGATCGGTCTGGATAACAACGCTTAGAGGAAGAATGCTTTTGACATGGGTTTTGCGACTAAGGGCATCAGCTACTACGTTTGCTTTACCGGGATGGTAACGTATTTCGCAATCGTAGTCACTAAGAAGTTTGGCCCATCGTCGTTGCCTCATGTTTAAATCTTTTTGGTCAAAAATATGTTGGAGACTCTTGTGGTAGGTGAATACCACACATTTCGTTCCATACAAATAGTGTCTCCAAATTTTCAACAACACCGAGCTCAAGGTCGTGTGTCGTATTATTCTTTTCATGAACCTTAAGTTGTTGTGACGCATAGGTGATGACCTTGCCTCGTTGCATGAGAACGCAACCGAGACCTTGATTCGAGGCATCACAATAGACAACAAAATCCTCGTTTCCTTTGGTAAGGGCTAGGATAGGAGCATCGCAACGCATACGCTTCAAGGTTTGAAAAGCTTCATCTTGCTTAGCCCTCCACTCATAAGGTTTACCCTTCTGAGTTAAGGCAGTGATGGGTAAAGCGATCTTGGAAAAGTTCAAAATGAAACAACGGTAATAACCAGCGAGACCAATAAAGGATCGAACTTCCATAGGTGAAGTCGGGGTCTTCCAATTTTTAACGGCTTCGATTTTAACGGGATCAACATGAATGCCTTTTTCGTTAACGATATGGCCAAGGAATTGGACTTCGTTTAACCAAAACTCACATTTGGAAAACTTGGCAAAAAGTTGTTCTTTATTCAACAACAAGAGGATATCATGCAAATGCTTTTCATGCTCAACTTTAGATTTCGAGTAAATGAGAATGTTGTCGATATATACGATCACGAACTTGTCAAGATAAGGCTTGCATACGCGGGTCATGAGGTCCATAAACACCGCAGGTGCATTGGTCAAGCCGAAAGGCATAACCATAAATTCGTAATGACCATAACGAGTTCGAAAAGCGGTTTTGGGTATATCATCCTCATGAACGCGCAATAGCGATAACCTGAACGAAGATAAATTTTTGAAAAGCAAGATGCGCCTTGAAGTTGATCGAAAAGGTCGTCGATACTAGGCAAAGGGTAACGGTTCTTATCATGAGTTTATTGAGTTCACGAAAATCGATACACATTCGAAAGGAACCATCCTTCTTTTTAACGAAAAGAACAAGTGCGCCCCAAGGTGACGAACTTGGGCGGATGAAACCTTTGCTAGAGAGTTCTTGGAGTTGACTCGCTTGCTTTTGCATTCCTAAGGCGCGAGACGATAAGGAGCTTTGGCGATGGGGTTCGCACCAGGAACAAGATCAATACAAAACTCCATTTCACGAATAGGAGGTAAACCAGAAACATCTTCAGGGAAAACTTTAGGAAAATCATGAACTACCGGAATGCCTTTTATTGTCTTCTTTTCTTGTTTCTTTTCCACAACGTTGGCAAGGAAAGCCACATACTTTTTACGTAGTATTTTTGGGCTTGAGTACACGACATAAGCTTGAGCCCCTTGGAAGGCTTCTCACCGAAAATACGCAAAATCCAATCGTCGTCTTGCGAGATACGAATATACTTCTCAAAGCACACGATTTCGGCATGGTGTTGAGGTAACCAATTCATGCCTACTATGATATCAAAACTTCCGAGTTGCATAGGAATGATCCAATAGAAAAATCATAGTCGCTGAGATTTTGGGTACAACCACGAATCACCGAGTCAATCAAGATAGTTTTACCATTCGCAACTTCAACTGTAAAGGAACTTTCGATTTTAGAACGAGACGACGAGAGCATAGGCTCAAAATCAAAAGACACAAAACTCATATCAGCACCGACATTGAATAAAATGGATGCATAAACGTTATTAACCAAGAACGTACCATTCATCACTTGATTTGCATTGATCACGAATGCCCTCCCGCGAGCATTGGGATGGCTGGCGTAGTGTCACACCCCAACCTATGGCGGAAATGCCGGGGCGCGAACTGACTGTTACAGCTCTCAAGGTACTATCATACAATATTTAAATGACAATATCTATTAATTAAATTAAGTTTTCAAAAAAATCAAATACAACAAATACATAATCCATAATCATACAACAATACAACTTATATCACAAATGATCTTGATTAATTATTTTCTAACTTAAATTCTTCACTAAGTCTTCACCAACCTGCATTAAATTCCTACGATAACCTGCATATGCGTATAAAATAGAATTTTGTCAACAACACATGTTGAGTGAGAAACACACAAGTTTAAATGTACATATAGTATATATATATATAAATAAGTATTGCAACAAGTCATACGAGAATAACAAATTAACCAAATGAGCAAGTATAAATGACATGTCGAGAAGCACAAAGGCTAACGACTGGCGTATGATCATACTATTCTGAGATTATGCTGGACCTCTCTGCATAGGGAAGCATATAAAGCAAGTAGGCACATAAACAAGTAAGGTATAAGTTGTTAACACATAAGACAATAGTTGCAGTTTTGAGTATAAGTATATATAAGAAATATAATTTACGCATATGTCCCCAAAATGTGTATTTAAAGTAATGTATCGATGTGACTAGATCCATGGAAGGTTCAAACAAGAGAAGAGAAAGATTTGAAAATGGAGAGTAAAGAAGAGATAAAGCACGCAGACAAATTAAGTGGCAGGTGATGATCATAAGAAACACATGTAAAGGAACCTCAACACCTCGAACACAACCAAGTGAGTTGTAAATGTACAACATTCAAAGCCAAAAGTACTACATAGAAGCATCTAAGAAGTTGCAAATTAATATATAGTGTAATAATAATAATAGTAATAGTAATAACGTTAATAATCACAACAACCTTATGAATAAATTCCATATTAATAACCTCATCGAAATCCAAGATCCGTCATAAGTCTTGTAATACAATATGTTTATAACAATTTTTATCGTTAACAAATAGGGCCTTTCTTCGACGTATCTCGAGGAGCTAAATCGTTGATTATTTAATTTTTCTATCGCCGTCACACCTTCACTTATCCAACTCTACAAGGTAAGTAAATACACATCCCAAGTTTTACCGCTTTACAATTTTGGGGGCGACATGCGTTCAAAATCAACTTATTGTTTTCACTACAATTCCATTGTATGCACAATTGTAATTGCTCGATTAGTTGTTACGTGCTTATTTTATGTTGGTTGGTACCTCATCTCATCCTCATTAGTATGATCATACGCTGTCGGAGTAAACCGTTATCAATGCTATTCGGTTGAAAAGACAACTTTTATTTATTGTTTACTAGTTGTAGTAATTTACGATTATTGCATGGATTTGTCATTTTAATATTATATGTATTTCAAAAATTTTGGTTTACTTGCTCAACTTTATGTTGACAAATATATATTTTTTCACGCATGACGTAGGTAGCTTTATTGGATGAATCAAGTATTGGAGTTTAGATGACACATTAGGTTGCTTTGATGAATGAAGAATACATTTATTTTAAGTTATTTATGATTTGAATATTTATTTGTAACGGTATTGAGACAATGTTTATGCTTTTGAAAATTGATATATGAATAAATAATTTAGATATTGACACGTGTATTTTACTTAGTGTCTTCTGAGCTATGATACAATATTGTCGCGCCCTGGCATGTTCCGCCATAGGTTGGGGTGTGACAGATTGGTATCAGATCCGAAGGCTATAAGATAGGTGGTTAGACGTAACGACTTAGTAGCATGCTTAGGGTCCATATACGTGTTCCTATATGTGCACCCTACTTGTTTAAATTTTTGTACATAGCTTAGCATATTTATATTGTTCATCATATACAATTGTACACAAAAGCACACACTTATTCCGAGGCTATGCCTCACTCTAAAAATATATATATGTTTAAAAAAGTCTAGGATGATTTTTATTTGGGAAATTCCTTATGAAATCCCACCTTTTACTCCCCTCTCCTTGAGGATGATTCGTGGGACGGATATGTAGTAAACTGTAAGAGAGACACACTTGTTTACTGAACCCTTGACACCAAGGCTTGCGAGCTTAAGGAAGTGCAATGCGCATAAATCTCAATCAACCGTGAGACCCAGTTGCCTTCCTGAAGTGTTCGGTAAGAGTGTGAAACTTACTAAGCCAAAGCATATCACACCAAACGTACCCGAATCTACTACCCTCATTGTATCTAACGTGGCATGTGACGATCACATCCTTAATTTATAACCGGATTCACGGTGGTTCGTGGCTAAACTCGGTTTTTCCGTATTGTGTTTTGTTGAACGGATGGATGAAGTATGTATAATGTGGTGGTTCCCGAACTACTTCAACCATCTACCTCAACACCCCCCTCAAATTCGATTTTCGATTGATTTTGTTTATTTTGGTGTTCGATATTTTTCATTTGTTGGAAGGACCCATGGTGGTTCATGAAGCCCTAACCAAAAAATGAACCCAAGTATTTTGATTTAAGTTATGTTGTTATTATATTTATTTTTCCCAAAATGTTAAAGATAATGAAAGGTTATATAATCAAGTCTCGTAAGTAATGAAATTCTCAATCTCAACCACAATTACTTCATCAAATTATTAATAAAAAAAACAAGTATCAATTAATGCAAACTCTTATACTTCAAAAATTACCCGAGCCTCACGAAATTTTACACATTTTCCCCTTCCAGTATGACTTCCCACCTCATCAACCGTAACCGTCGCACCGGCAACTTTGGCCGCAACATGTCATCCCGCATTGCTAAGGGCATCGTGGAATCCCTACCAACGATCATCTCTCAATTGCAAACTGTGAATGCTTCTACATCATCCACAACTCTGAACCCAATTTCTTGCTCCATCAAGCAATTCAAGAGTGCTAACCCGCCCGAATACTTCGGTATCAACGGTGCTACAATTCTCCTCCAATGGTTCGAAGAAATGGAGAGCGTGTTCCTCCATTGTGAATGTCCCAAGGACAAGAAAACCACTTACGCCTCGAGCGTACTCAAGAAGAATGCCCTCAATTGGTGGAACGGGGAGAAGCGCACGCTTGGCGCTGAGGTTGCCATGGCCTTGCCATGGGACGACCTCAAGAAACTCAAGCTTAAGAAGTTTTGCTCGAAACATGAGCTTCGGAAGTTGTAAGAGGAGTTTTGGAATTTGAAACAAGAAAGTGGTAATGACACCATCTACAACAATTATTTCCATGTACCGAGCCTTCTCATCCCCCACACGGTCACTCCCCTTGAACGTTCAATCGACAAGTACATCTTCGGTTTGCCTATGCAAATCCCAGATTCCGTCCTAAGTCGCGACCCTCAAACCCTCCATGATGCCATCACTCTAGCCGGTACCCTCACCGAGAACCACGTTAAGGCTGGGACCTTTACACGGGAGAGTTTTAAGAAACCCAATGATAAGCCCACACCTGAGCCCACAAAGGAACTTAGGCCCGAATCCTCTAAGCCTGAATCCTTCAAGAATAACAACCACAACAACTCATCCCACTACTGCAACAACAAGAGAAAACCCAACTCCCAAAATTATGTCTTAGCCCAACCACGAGCCCAACAAGCCCCTCCAAACAAGAAGCCCTACACCGGCCCACGCCCGTATTGCAACACTTGCCAACGCCACCACCCTGCCCAAGCCACTTGTCGGGTGTGCACCAATTGCCACCGATTCGGCCACCTCACCCAATATTGCCGAGAAGCACCTCGTGTGCAAGCCGCTCAACCACGATTCGCATCATCAAACCAACCCAACCGAGCCGTCCCTCGTGCTCAATCATTAACCCCGTTAGGGCTTGCTACAATTACGGCGACCCAAATCACCTTCGCAACGCGTGTCCCCGACTCGCCCAAGTTCACCAAGCTTATGTTGCACCACAACCTTACTACACCTCCCAAGCCAATCAAGTGCAAACTTATCAACCCCTAGTACCCCAACTCATGGCTCCTCCAACTCTTCAAGCTCAACCCATGGTCATGCAAGCCTATCAAGCTCCAACCCCCTAAGCATCGACTTCTCAAACCCAAGCACCCCAAGGAACTCAAGGCCAAGTTCTCTCCATCAATGCTCATCAAGCCCGAAACTCAAATTATGTGGTGAACGGTACGTTTCTACTTAATAAACACCATGCTTTGGTACTATTTGATTCGGGAGCCGATAGGAGCTTTATTTCCTTTGATTTTGAATACATACTTGATGTGCCCCGTAGTAAATTATCTAAGCCCTTCACGGTAGAGATAGCCAACAGTAGTTCGATCGCTATTGACTCCGACATTCGAAATTGCACGATTACTCTCATTGGGAAAAAGTTCTCTATCGACCTTATCCCTATGCAAATGGGTAGCTTCGACGTTATCATTGGTATGGATTGGCTCTCTCTCCACCATGCCGAAATTTTATGTTTCGAGAAACTCATTAGAATCCCTATCGATGGGGGCATGATTCTAAATGTTCCCGGAGAAAGACCCTTTTCAAAGCTAAACCTCATGTCGTGCCTTGAATCCCAACGTTACCTACGCAAGATGTATGTCATTTTCTTAGCCCCACGTCACCACAAAATACGATGAACAAAAGAATTTTTCCGACATTCTGGTTGTCCGCGACTTCCACGAAGTCTTTCCCAATGACGTTTCCGAACTCCCTCCCAGTCGCCAAGTGGAGTTTCGTATGATCTCGTACCCGGAGCAAACCCCGTAGCCAAGGCACCTTACCGTCTTGCACCTTCCGAGATGCAAGAACTCTCTAACCAAACCCAAGAACTTACGGACAAGGATTTCATTCGCCCGAGTTTGTCTCCATGGGGCGCACTCGTTTTGCTTATCAAGAAGAAAAACGGTACTCTTCGAATGTGTATCGATTATCGCGAGCTCAACAATATTAAAATTAGAAACCGTGATTCCTTTACGCGTATCGATGATCTCTTCGATCAACTCCAAGGAGCCGCATGTTTCTCTAAGATTGATCTCCATTCGGGTTATCACCAACTCCGTTTCCACGAAGATGACATACCCAAAACCGCCTTCCATACTCGTTATGGCCACTTTGAGTTCCGAGTTATGCCTTTTGGGTTGACTAGTGCTCCTGCTGTTTTCATGGACCTTATGAATCCTGTTTGTAAACCCTACCTCGACAAGTTCGTGATTGTTTTCATTGACGATATCTTGATATACTCTAAATCCGAGACCGAGCACAAATACCATTTGCACGCCATTATCGACTTGTTACGAAAGGAACAACTTTATGCCAAGTTCTCTTTCACACCCCCATATTAGGCCTGGGTGTATGACCAACAGTTGGTACCACATTTGTAAATAAATCAGAGTTACCGATTAGTGCGGAAGACTTATAAAACATGTGGATTTAAAATGTAAATATTTACATTACAAAAGATGGAACAAAAGTTCCCATTTAAAATTACTTGTTTATAGTTTACAAACCACCATTCATTAATAATTAAGTTTCATCAAAAAGATCCGAGCCATTGGATTCTTGAGCACTTTGTTCTTCAAGCCCTTATCTTGGTTACCTGCAAAATGTTAGAAAATATGTTAGCAACGAATGCTGGTGAATATGCTGACGCGAAAATATTTTCTTTTACTTAATCACCCCTCGAGACCACGTAAGTCTCGAGCCATCTTGCCTTAGGAATAATCAATTTAAAACAACACAATTATAAACTCGAGTCTCTACACTAAATACCTCAGCAAACACCGCAATGCTCGACTTAGTTAAGTACACTTATGTATACACATGGTCATTACTCCCCGCATACGAGCGTAACTATAACCAAGTGTGGTGCGGTGTGCCCACCGCATTTTACCACATACGTAAGGATCTAGACAAAGGTATACTACAGCCTGAGGGCTAGGATTATACTCTTGTTTATAACGTTTTAGAGACATGCAGTCTCATGTTAAAACCTTTTCATTTAACACATTGACTCGTTTTTAATACAAGTTTGTAAAGTTTAGGGCGTATTTAACTTTTCAATTTGGATCGGCTTCAAACACCGTCCAAGGGTCTTTCCCGTTGCTATCTCGCACCTATAGTACAAGTATAACCTATTGTTAGTCGGATATACAATCCGGCTTAAGACCTTTAGTATTTATAATCTTAACCTTGATGAACCTTTAGTTCAGATCTTTACTTTAAAACCTTTAGTTTAAAAAGTATTTTCTTTTCTTTTTAAACCTTTAGTTTAAAAATGCCTTTCTTTCTTAACTTATAGTTATACTTATTTTTGTTAAAACCCTTCATTTCTTCTTCTTTAATAAATGTATATCTTTTCTCTTATTATTTAAGAATAATTATTATTATTTAAATAATAAATTACATCAAAGAATTACTATCACACACATATATGTATATATATATCTTATTCATATTTTCTTTCCTTTCTTTTCTTTGTTATATTTTCTTTTATTTTATCGAGGTATCGAGAATTTCCTCGGCTTTGGGTTTTAAGCCTTTTCAATATTTTATTATTATTTTATTCGGGCATTAAGCCTACCTTTGTCGGCTTATCAAACCCTAGACAATCGAGCAGCACTTCGACGTATTTCACTCTTTCAATACTTCCTTGATCAATACTCCACCTTTGGCACGCTTTACGAGACACCAAAACTCCTTCTCTTGTCGACATGCCTTATGAAACGGATCATCGAAACGTTGAGATTATAACACCTTCTTCTTAGATATGTCATCGGGATTGTGGCACGAATATCGAGGAAATAGCACGAAAAAAGAGGAATTATGGCACGAACTTCGAGGAAATTCTAGAGAGATGTTTTAATGAGAGAGAGCAAAGCTGATTTGGGATGGAGTGGGAATGAGGCTCATGCCCGATATTTATAGGCTGATCTGGGAGGGCCTCGCGATACGCGATGGCCCTTAGGCTTGGTCGTCACGTATCGCGACGTAGCCTTGCCCAGTCACTGCCTAGACCTGCCACGTGGCAGGTGTTGTGCCACGTATTGACACGTGGCGACACGTAGCGGTCGTTCTTCCACGTGGCAACACATAGTGCCATCGTTTGCCACATGGCACACGTGTCACACCTTGACAGAAGGGTCATCGCGATACGCGATGACTTTGACCCTAAGGCCATCGCGTATCGTGATCAGTCAAAGAATTAGGTTTTTCATTTTTAACCTTGGAGTTTGGAATTTGGCAAATTTGGTCCCTTGACTTTGGAAACTTGATATTTTTAACTCGAAATTTTCGTGATGTTACATCCTCCCCACCTTGGAATAAATCTCGTCCTCGAGATTGCTTCTTTGAACAAGTAGGGGTATTTCTTCTTCATTTCAGATACGAGTTCCCATGTATACTAGGGCCCTCTTCGTGAGTCCCATTTTACTTTTACTATTTTCAATGTTTTTCTTTTCAATTTCTTTGTTTTCGAATTTTCTATTTGAATTGGTTTTTCGATGAATTTTAGATTCTCGTTTATTTCTACATCTTTTAAGGGCATCGATAGAGATTCATCGGTTAAACATTTACGTAAATTCGAGATATGGAATACATCGTGTATCCCTTGCATTTCCTCGGGTAGTAGCAATCGGTATGCAACTGTACCAATTCGTTCAGGTACCTCGAAGGGTCCAACGAATCGAGGACTTAGCTTTCCTTTCTTTCTGAAGCGAACTACGCCTTTCCATGGCGAGACTTTCAAAAGAACTTTGTCACCAACCTTAAATTCCAACGGCTTACGACGGACATCAGCGTAACTCTTTTGGCGGTCACGTGCCGTTTTAAGTTGTTCTTGGATTTGTAGAACTTTATCGGTGGTTTATTGGACTATCTCAGGTCCAGACAATTGATTGTCTCCGGTTTCAGACCAGCACCCGGGCTTTCTACACTTTCGACCATACAATGCCTCGAATGGTGCGGCTTAAATACTTGTATGATAGCTATTGTTATACGAAAATTCCATTAGGGGTAAGTGGTCATCCCAATTTCCACCTAAGTCTATCACACAAACGCGGAGCATATCTTCTAACGTTTGAATTGTCCTTTCACTTTGCCCATCAGTTTGTGGATGATAGGCGGTGCTAAGGTTTAACTTTGTACCAAGCGCTTGTTGGAAGCTTTTCCAAAAGTGAGACGTGAAAAGGCTGTCTCGATCAGAAATTATAGATAGCGGTACTCCATGCAAAGCAACGATGTTGTTCACATAGATACGTGCTAATCTATCCATTGAGTACGATTCATTGATAGGTATGAAGTGTGTGGATTTTATTGATCGATCCACAATAACCCATATAGCATTATGTTGTCGAGTCTTTTTCGGGAGTTTTGTACTGAAATCCATGGTTTTTAACTCCCACTTCCATACGGGAAGTCCGGGTTGCTGAAGCAATCCCGAAAGCTTTTGGTGTTCAGCCTTGACCTTTAAACAAGTCAAACATTTCGCCACATGCGAAGCGATGTCCTTTTTCATCCCATTCCACCAGTAATTCGGTTTGAGATTTTGGTACATTTTGTCACTACCGGGGTGCATCATGTACTTGGACTTGTGAGCTTCATTCATTATCCTTTCACGCAAGTCCCCAACGATTGGTACCCAAATAAGGTTTCCCATTCTAAGAATACCATCGTCACCCTTGACTAGTGAATCAATGGTGCCGTTACGTTTTTAGACCAGATCTTGTTTTCGTTGATCGCTTGGAGCTGAGCGGATTTGATTTGTTCGATGAGATCTATTTGGAGTTCTAATCTTAACGCTCGGACTCTTTTCGGCTTTTCATGTTCCTTACGACTTAGGGCAACGGCCACAACGTTGGCCTTCCCTTCATGATATACGATTTCACAGTCGTAATCATTTAATGTTTCCATCCAACGCCTTTGACGCATGTTAAGATCTTTTTGCTCGAATATGTGTTTCAAACTTTTATGATCGATATACACGATAAACTTAACTCCATAAAGATAGTGCCTCCATATCTTTAATGCAAAGATTATGGCGCCTAACTCTAGATCGTGAGTTGTGTAATTCTTTTCGTGCACCTTGAGTTGTCGAGAGGCATAAGCGATCACTTTCTTTCGTTGCATTAGTACACATCCCAAACCGGAATGAGATGCATCACTAAAGACAACAAATTCTTCAGTACCTTCTGGCAAGGCCAGTATAGGTGCTTGGGTGAGTTTTTGTTTAAGTATGTCGAACACCTCTTGTTGTTTGGTTCCCCATTCATCCTAGATGTTCTTGCGGGTTAATGAAGTTATGGGAACAGCTATACGAGAGAAATTTCAATGAACCTTCGATAATAGCCGGCCAATCCTAAGAAACTTCGGATCTCGGTTGGCGACTTTGGAATTTCCCACTTAGAGATATCTTCAATCTTAGCGGGGTCCACTTGAATATCATTGACGTTGATGACGTGACCAAGAAATTGCACTTTGGAAAGCCAAAATTCGCATTTCGAAAACGTGGCGTACAATTTCTCGGTTCTAAGTAATTCGAGTAAGGTTCGGAGGTGAATTTCATAATCAACCTAAGAATTAGAATAAATAAGTAAGTCGTCGATGAAGACGATAACAAATTTATCCAAGTAAGGCTTACAAATTCTATTCATCATGTCCATGAACGCGGCTAGCGCATTAGTGAGACCAAACGGCATGACCGTGAACTCATAATGTCCATACCTTGTTCAGAATGCAGTTTTCGAGATATCTTCGGATTGAACTTTGAGTTGATGATAACCATAACGAAGATCAATTTTAGAAAAATAGCTTGTGCCTTGGAGTTGGTCGAAAAGATCATCAATTTAAGGTAGTGGATAACGGTTCTTGATGGTGACTTTGTTGAGAGCTCGGTAGTCGATACACATGCGCATTGATCCATCTTTGTTCTTGACGAATAAAATTGGCGCGTCCCACAATGAAGAACTTGGTCGAATGAAACCCTTCTCAATCAGTTCGTCAAGCTGTTTCTTCAATTCTTTTATTTCGGTTGGAGCAAGGCGATACGGAGCTTTGGCGATCGGAGCAGTTTCGGGAATAAGATCAATTATAAACTCTACTTAACGATCGGGAGGGATTCCATGAAGTTCGTCAGGAAAAACATAAGAGAATTCAGAAACGACATGAACGTCTTTTATTTCTTTGGGTTATGTTTCTTCGGTGACGTAGGCCATGAATGCTAAGCATCCTTGATTCAAACATTTGTTAGCCCTTATCATAGAGATTATGCTAACTTGGTCAGCGTCTTTATCCCCTTCAATTCGAATAGTTCGTTTATCAGGGGCTTGAAGTTCAACAGTCTTGCTATTGCAAATGATACAAGCATGGTTGTCGGATAACCAATCCATACCAAGTACAATATCAAAACCAGAAAGAGTCATAGGCAACAATTGAATGGGTAGAACATAACCAGCTAAAAGGATTTTTCCGTTTTCAAAAGCTTCGGAGATTTTGACTATTTCACCATTAGCGGTCTCGACGCTTAGAGTTTTATTTAATTTTGTTAAAGGTTCGTTTAATAGACTACACAAGTTATAATCTATAAAACTTAGATTGGCACCCGACAAACGTATACTACAGCCTTAGGGCTAGGCTTATACTCTTGTTTATAACATTATAGAGACACGTAGTCTCATGTAAAACCTTTACATTTAACACATTGACTCATTTTTAAAACAAGTTTATAAAGTTTAGGGAGTATTCACCTTTTCAATTTGGATCGGCTTCAAACACCGTCCGAGGGTCTTTCCCGTTGCTATCTCGCACCTATAGTACGAGTATAACCTTTTATTAGTCGAATATACAATCCAGCTTAAGACCTTTAGTCTTTATAATCTTTACCTCGATGAACCTTTAGTTCAAATCTTTACTTTAAAACCTTTAGTTTAAAAAGTATTTTTTTTTTCTTTTTAAACCTTTAGTTATGCCTTTCTTTCTTAACTTATAGTTATACTTATTTTCATTAAAACCCTACATTTCTTCTTCTTTAAGAAACGTATATCTTTTCTCTTATTATTTAAGAATAATTATTATTACTTAAATAATATATTATAACAAAGAATTACTATCAAACACATATATGTATGTATATATATATATATCTTATTCATATATTCATTCCTTTCTTTTATTTGTTATATTTTCTTTTATTTTATCGAGGTATCGAGTATTTCCTCGACTTTGGGTTTTAAGCCTTTTCAATATTTTATTATTATTTTATTCGGGCATTATGCCTAACTTTGTCGGCTTATCAAACCCTAGACAATCGAGCAGCACTTCGACATATTTCACTCTTTCAATACTTCCTTGATCAATACTCCACCTTTGGCACGCTTTACGAGACACCAAAACTCCTTCTCTCGTCGACACGCCTTATGAAACGGATCTTCGGAACGTTGAGATTATAACACCTTCTTCTTTGATATGTCGTTGGGGTTGTGGCACGGATATCGAGGAAACTGCACGGAAAACGAGGAATTATGGCACGAACTTCGAGGAAATTCTAGAGAGATATTTTAGTAAGAGAGGGTAAAGCTGATTTGGGATGGAGTGGGAATGAGGCTCATGCCCGATATTTATAGGCTGATCTGGGAGGGCATCGCGATAAGCGATGGCCCTTGTGCTTGGCCGTCGCGTATCGCGACGTAGCCTTGCCCAGTCACTGCCTAGACCTGCCACGTGGCAGGCGTTGTGCCATGTATTGACACGTGGCGGTCGTTCTACCACGTGGTGACACGTGGCAGCACATAGTGCCACCGTTTGCCACGTGGCACACATGTCACACCTTGATAGAAGGGTCATCGTGATACGCGATGACCTTGACCCTAAGGGCGTCGCGTATCGTGATCAGCCAAAGAATCATGTTTTTCATTTTTAACCTTGGAGTTTGGAATTTGTCAAATTTGGTCCCTTGACTTTGGAAACTTGATATTTTTAACTTGAAATTTTTGTTATGTTACATTCTCCAAAAGCGAATTTTGGCTAAAGCAAGTTCAATTCTTGGGCCACATTGTTAACGATAAGGGTATTCACGTTGATCTCGCTAAAATCGAGTTCGTTAAAAACTGGGTGACCCCGTCCTCTCCAACGGAGGTTCGTTCATTTCTTGGTTTAGCAGGGTATTACCTATGTTTTATCCGCAACTTTTCGAAAATTGCTTAACCCCTTACCGCACTAACCCACAAAGAGAAAGTTTATGAATGGGGTTCCGATCAAGAGGAAGCGTCTCAAACTCTTAAGGGCATGCTTTGCAATGCTCCAATCCTTGCTCTTCCCGAAGGCAACGAAGATTTTGTTCTCTTTTGTGACGCTTCTATTCAAGGACTTGGTTGTGTTCTTATGCAACGAGACAATGTCATTGCTTACGCTTCGAGTCAACTCAAGGTGCACGAAAAAATTACACGACGCATGACCTCGAACTTGGTGCGGTCATGTTTGCCTTGAAAATATGGAGGCACTACCTTTACGGCACGAAATGTGTGGTCTTCACCGACCATAAAATTTACAACACATTTTCGACCAAAAGGACCCCAATATGAGACAAAGACGATGGGCCGAATTGTTAAGCGATTACGATTGCGAAATTCGCTACCACCCGGAGAAAGCGAATATCATGGCCAATTCTCTTAGTCTTAAGAGTCATATTAAATCCGTCTTGCTCCATTTCGTCACCATCCAATCAGACCTCCAATACCGCATCTTCGACGCACAACACGTCTCCGTCACCGAGGGTAACTTATACGACGAGATGTCGTGTGGCGCCGAACTCCAACTTGAAACAAACGTAATGTCTTACTCTAATATTTGGACCGTTTATGGGTTCCCGATTGTGAAGGTCTTCGCATGTTCATTCTCGATGAAACTCATAAGTCACGATACTCTATTCATCCCGGGGCGAATAAAATGTATGTTGATATTCGTTCCATGTTTTGGTGGCCAGGAATGAAGAAAGATATCGCAGTATATGTATCTAAATGCCCCACTTGCTCTAAGGTTAAAGCCGAGCATCAAAAGCCGTTTGGTTTCCTCGAGCAACCTACGATCCCCGTTTGGAAATGGGAAGACATAGCCATGGATTTCATTACCAAACTCCCCACTACTCAAAGCCACAATGATAGTATTTGGGTGATTGTTGATCGTTTAACCAAATCGGCTCACTTCATACCGTTCCGAGAAAAGTCCTCCGTAAGTGAATTAGCCCGAATCTATGTCAAGAACATCATTTGCCGCCATGGAACACCATTGACCATTATCTCCAATCGTGATGGTCGGTTTACCTCTCATTTTTGGAACTCGTTGCAAACCTCCTTGGGTACCCGTATTGATTTAAGCACCGCTTATCACCCGCAAACCGATGGTCAATCCGAGAGAACAATTCAAACTCTCGAATATATGCTCCAATCTTGCATACTAGACTTTGGTGGAAATTGGGATACCCACTTACCACTAGTAAAGTTTTCCTACAATAATAGTTTTCACACTAGTATTGGTATGGCACCTTTTGAAGCTCTCTATAGCCAAAAATGTCATTCCCCTATTTGTTGGAACTAGTTTTATGAATCTTTATTTATGTATATTATCTATTCTTTTATATATATCTATGATTAATATGCGAAAAAGACCCTAAACTATCTATTAACCACTTTTGCACCCACCACCATAGAACAGGGACCAGATTGCAAATAATATCCAAAATTTCTTTCTCTCTTTTTCCTCCTTCTCTTCCATCGACCTAAGACCCCCCCATTACTTGGACCTCAATTTTCGGGCATATTAAATGAAATTGATCTTGCCATATCAATTGTTGACCAAAAACGCGTTTAACCGACAGTTCAATTGTTGAAATATACGACCAATTGACAGCTAACATTCCTAACACGAACCTCGGCTGGCCTCGTCCCTAAAACCCTATATAAACTCGTTTATAATTCAATTGATCATGCATACACACTCCTTAAACCCGCGCAAATCAGAACCCTAACCTAATTACAACATACAAGTTCGTTAATATCAAATTCGATATCAAGTTTGAGCCGTAACCCTAAGGTGTCGTTAACCATTAATCCGCTACCTCTCAGGTAATTAATGTATGCATTATGTTCATTTTTCAGCGATTATCAATTGCCCTAAATCAATTTTAACCAACAATTAACAGATTAATAAATCTAAAAATCTAGGGTTTTGTGACAACTGCCAAAAATTAGACTAATCTGGTAATTATCTTAACCGCAATTGTGTATTAATTAGTGTAATAATTATATAATAATATTTTTGTCCGAAGCCTTTTATTTTAGTTGAGTTTTAAATTATGGAACCCGAAAAAGTTCAATTTTGTCGCGTAGCGAACATTTCACAGATTGACAATGGGTAACGACTTAGAAACAAATAAATTCGTAAACGTGTCTAGATGACTCCGAATAATTAAATTTTATATTAGGATATTAGAGATAGGATATAAACTTAATTTTAGAAGGTTCGAATCGCGAATATTAGAAAATAAGTAACCGAAAGCAAGTAGATGACACCGTAAGAACCCGACGTCAAGTTTTTCAGAAAATTAAGTTATTAGGCAGATATTGACTGTAATCTAGTTTCGCTCAAAGTCTGATGAAAATTATCGAAAACGGACTTCGTTTGGCTAGGTAAAATGCGCATTACGTTAAACCTTATCATCTAAACTATACCATATACCTTATTATTTACCCAACCCTTCCACTCCCTCCCACCTATTTCGGTCGCCACACACACAAACCCAACCCACCAAAGATAAATTGATATGAAAACATACAATGATTGCCATGTTACTTGTAAGTCTCACAATCATCCACATACACCTATGCTAAATACCAACTCACCAATCTATCCATCTTTCTCTCTTCATATAACCGACCACCCCCACCCCTTCCATATTATCACCATTTCAAATTATTACACACACATTATTGAAGGATTAAGAGTCTTGGGTGGAAGATTAAGCATAAACAAGGGTTAGGAAGTTAAGGAAGGAATTACAAGCTAGCACAAGCTCACATTATCATTCTCTTAGTCATCAAAACCAAAAATCCAAGGTAACCCACCTTAATATTGGGTATATTAGTTACTATATATTGTTTAAAGCTCGATTTTGGTATATTTGGTGATGTGCATGCAAGTTTGATATAGTTTTATGCATGCATGTGTGTGCCGTGAGTTTGTATATGAATGTAGGAAATGGGTTTAGTTGATTATAAGACTTGTTATGGTTATATAATAGCTTGTTTAAACTGTCCATATTGAGTTTACTTGAGTTTGTTAAATAAATGGGTTTAAGTATTGTTTTAGAGGTAAAAGTAAGTGTGTAAATGGTTAAAAGATTGAAAATGGATTATGGGTAAACATACCCACTTGAGCCGTGGGTTATGGTTTGGGTTATGGATGGCATTTGTTAACTAGTTACTTGTTAAAATGGTTAAGAATGATTGTTAATCTTGAAACCCACTTAGTTGATTTATTAAAATTTACTTGAAAAGTTGTAAGTAATGTTTAATAGTGAGTTGAAAAGTGAAAGAAAACAATAATGGAATCTTGTAAAAGGGTTGACAATTTGGTGTAGTGATTTGTCATTTGACTATTTTAAAAGTTAACTTACATGTGCACATAATCCAAAATTTGATTATAAAGTGAATACTTGTCTTGTAATGATCTAGAGTTGATTGAATATGACATATAGAATGGAATAAAATCAACTAGAAATACTAGGATGTCATGAAACTTAGTATCATAAACAAACTAGAATTTGGTGTTAAGACTTACTAATAAAAGAAACTTTTTGAAATTGTGCAAGATGTTTAATAACTTGGTTTGATTAGTAAACATAATATTGTATAAATAATTAAAGACTTGTGATTCTAATTACATTAGTAAACTCTATTATAAAAATTATTGAGTTGATATTTGAATTGTTAAAGTGCTACTTGCTTATAATAGTAACTTTGTTAGTTGATAAATGGAAAATCTAAGACTAAGTGTATAACAAGTTGATAGGATTTCCTATTAAACTAGTTGAATGAGATAAATATAAGTTATACTTAATTTCATTTGAAAGCTTGAAGTGAATGAAAGTTGTTGAAATAACCGAATTGCTAAATATGGAAACTTTGTTGTTAAAGAGTTAAGAAAGTTATTGTTTAAATGATGATGATGGGATGAATTAAGATGATTTTATGGGTTGTTAGGATCTAGAAATTTTGATACATAAACACATTGTAGAAATTATAGTAAAACATGCTCATTATGTTGTTAAAAGCTTAAGCTAATGCTTGAGCATGTGTGGTGAAAATTTGTTTTGTGTGCATATTTGGTGCTAGATGATAAAGCATGAATATGATGATATATTACTTGTTATTAGATGTATATTTGCTGTACCAAATGGTTTTGTTTTGACATTATAACTTAAATAACTTGTCGGTAACATTAACGGTCGGAAAGTCCGACTTTTAACGTAAATCGACATGAGATTTTGGAGCTGATTTAAATCAGCTCCTAAAGTCATAAATTTCTTATATTTGACATAATTTAAATTATAAGAAAATTCAAAAATAACAAAACTTGAACCAACACGGTTCGTGTCGCGAAAACCGACACGAAAACGTTAAAATTGACGTTTTTAAGAAACCGATAACTAAAATGAAAATCGTATCATTTTTATTGAAAAACTAATAAAACTTGATTAAAAACTATATAAAAGTGTTTTTGATAATTTAAAACTAAAAGTTTTCACGAAACGATAGCCAGTTCGTTTTTTTAGTTCAAAACCGACTAAAATAAAGTCAAAATTTAAATAAAATAAAAACTTAAAGTTTTCAAAACACTCCATCAACTAAAAGAGTTAATTTTTATAAATTAAAATATTTAATTTAAATTATTAAATAAACCAATTATTGGTTATTTATTACTTGCTTATATTTTAAGTGTTTATTTATAGAATTACAAATTAGTAGCTTTATGTGTTTGTATGCTTGTGTGAATTCTTAAATTAAGGTTATATATAAATATAGTTAAACAATTTTGATTAAACCCGAACTTAGAATTAACGAACGTGTACTAATATAGGACACGAGCTTTGGACGTTTACCAAAATCAAAGCGAGTTTTTCCTCCAAAAAACATATTGTATATATATATATTCTTATTTATATATATGTTTCGAAAATGCATTATACTTTACAAATTGTCGTTATTGTGGGATGAATCAATTTGGTTAAATAACTGTTAACCGAATTAGTAAGGGCACAGAAATGTTGGTAGATCTATCGGGGTCACCCCCCCCCCACTTCCATTCGCGTTGGATTAAAAGTGGGAATATTTCGAGTATGGTACGTTTCGAGTTATCAAATTGGTAGTCATACACGCGTTGTACTCTTAGCTAATTTACAACTAACGTTTTTTGTGCTTAAAGGTAAAATACGGGTTTCGTTATTGTGTTGTACCGTGTACAGATCGGTACCGTTGGGAGTATAATAGCCATACACTATTATGTTCATGTGTTATTTATATATAAATTGTCTATATTTATATAATTGTTTTTCTCGGGAATAACTCACCAACATTCGTGTTGACCCAAATATTATTTAAACATGTTTTTCTGGTAAATGACGGTTTCGCGAGGAGGAGCGGAAAGAGGCGTGGGTGTTTGAATAAGTTATGTATGGGACCGTATTGTAGTTTTTAATAATAAAAACTATGTAAGACTCTGATATTTAAATAAATGTGTTTAACATTATATATTAAACGTTGTGTTATTGTGATTGGCTATCGGCTATCTGCCATCCCCCAAAAATGTTTAGTTGTAAGACAGTTTATGGATAATTTGGGTTCTACACATACTGGATATATTTTCTATTAATCTGTTATAATCACAAATTAACAGGCTGGTGCGCGTGTGGTTTGTCATCTGGAACCGGTCCAGGCGCGGGTTCGAGCCCCCTGGACCCGGTTTTTGTAATTTATTTTTCTTAATTATTTTTTCTTTATTATAATTAATATTACTTATAAATATCAAGTAATAAATGTTATTATTTTTTTTTTCAAAACCGAACCTCTAAGTCTCACGAAACCCGGTTTTATAGTTTTATCTTCTTTTCTTTAAATCCTGTTTAATCAAATTTTTACATTTACTACATACAATACAATATTTTGATAAACCGAACCACTTTAGATTGTTCATAATAAATCTTTTTTTAAACCTCCACGTTAATTTATATATGTTACATAATATTTTACTTATTTATCAATAAGTAATATTTATTTTATTCATCAAAAATAATTAACAATAATGATAATTAAATACTAATAATAATATTAATAATAATAACGTTAATAATCGCAACAACCGTATGAATATGATACTAAGACTAATTACATATTAATAACCTTATCGAAATCCAAGATCCGTCATAAGTCTTGTAATACAATATGTTTATAACAATTTTTATCGTTAACAAATAGGGCCTTTCTTCTACGTATCTCGAGGAGCTAAATCGTTGATTATTTAAATTTTTCTATCGCCGTCACACCTTCACTCATCCAACTCTACAAGGTAAGTAAATACACATCCCCACCGCTTTACAATTTTGGGGCGTCATGTGTTCAAAATCAACTATTGTTTTCACTACAATTCCGTTATATGCACAATTGTAATTGCTCGATTAGTTGTTACGCGCGAATATGACAATGTATTTATTTTATGTTGGTTGGTACCTCATCCTCATCCCCATCCTCATTAGTATGATCATACGCCGTCAGAGTAAACTGTTATCAATGCGATTTGGTTGAAAAGACAACTTTTATTTACTGTTTACTAGTTGTAGTAATTTACGATTATTGCATGGAATTGTCATTTTAGTATTATATGTATTTCAAAAACTGTGGTTTATTTGCTCAACTTTATGTTGACAAATATATATATATTCACGCATTACGTAGGTAGCTTTATTTAATGAATAAAGTATTTGAGTTTAGATGATACCTTAGGTTGCTTTGATGAATGAAGAATACATTTATTTAAGTTATTTATGATTTGAATATTTATTTGTAACGGTATTTTTGAGACAATGTTTGTGCTTTTGAAATTTGATATAGGAATGAATAATTTAGATATTGACACGTACATTTTACTTAGTGTCTTATGAGCTATGATACAATATTGTCGCGCCCCGTCATGTTCCACCGTAGGTTGAGGTGTGACAGGAACACCTCACTTATGAGGAGTATTCGGGAAAATTCACGCAAGAAAAATTTTCCCGCCAAATAACTCTTTTATTTTATTTATTTATTATTATTTTTTAACGGATCATCTCTACATTCGTTATAAATATCCACTCCATTCGTTAACTTAGTTCGCGCTCTCCATTCGTCAACCAATCAGTTTGTTATAATTACCAAACCTCATTCGTTATAACAGTCACACGAATTGCCTCCCATTCATTTAGAATTCCGATTAGTCATACACATAACGAATTACCTTAATTCGTTACTAATACACATAACGAATTACCTTAATTCGTTACCAATACCTTAACGAATTGCCTTAATTCGTTACTTTTAACTTAACGAATTAGCTTCACGAATTACCTTAATTCGTTACATTTACCTTAACGAATTAACTTAATTCGTTAAACTCCCATAACGAATTAGCTACAGTAGATTCGTTAAAATCCCTTAACGAATTAGCTACAGTAACATAACGAATCAGGTTGTTGGATCTGAACTGCTTGCCGAAAAAACGTAATTCGCCGGAAAAATCAGTTACATGGCCGGAAAATTGTAGATCTGGCCGGATTCTGGAAATTTGAACTTCATCCATGGTGAAATCATCAAAACACCATAACTAACCATGAAAATCACACCTAAAGCTCAGAATTTCATCAAGATTCCAAATTTAACATCAATTTAACTTAACAATTTCTTATTCATCACCAAATAAATCAACCCGTAACATGCTATTCAATGGTGAAATCTTCAATTCACTATAATTAACCACCAAAATCCACAGGAACATGCGGATTTCAGTTATAAACAAGAATCGATCATCTAATTAACTTAACAATCACTAAATCATCATAAACCGAATCAAAAAGTAACATGTTCTTCCATGGTGAATTCGTCAATACACCATAACTTATCACCAAATTACACAGGAAGATTCGTATTACCTCAACAAACACGAATTCATCCTCAAATCCGTCAATCATCCATAAATTAACCCCAAATATGACCAAAACAGTACCAAAACCCAAAGAACACGAATTAAACTCAGATTTGTACCTTAATCGATGCACCCAGAGCAGTCGTCTACTCTGATACCACTTGTGAACACGTATATCGTTCTCAGATCTAAGATCCAAAACACGATCAACACGGATCTAGTTCATAATTTCTCTTATCGATTATATGTTATACGTATAGATATGTTGTATATATTAGTAATAGTTGTAGTATGTTAAATATATGTGAAGAATTGATCGAGAGAATAAATTGGCAGAGGTTCGATATCTTAATCAAAACTTAAATTAAACAAAGGAGGAACCCTTTATAAATAGACGATGGAATCTAGTTCGTTACACATTCCGTAACGAACTAGCCTTCCAATTCGTTACATTACAATAAATAACGAACCGCCCGTGATTCGTTAAACATCCTTAACGAATCAAGAGGAAACTTAACTTAATGTCTAGTTCGTTAAACAACCTTAACGAACTAGACTGTTCTTTAACGAACTAGCTTAATATAATAATAATAATAATAATAATAATAACTTTTACATTAAAATAAATGATAAATACAAAACGATAATTACAAAGACTCGAGACGCAAAACCGTGTACTAACATCTCTTTCCATGTTCATAAAAATTGTTCACTTACAGTCGCGGCTGTTGCCGGAATCCGTTTGGAATCCTTGGTGACGGCGGTGGCAGGGGTATAATGGTGATTTGTTTCCCGCTTCCGTTTTGGAATTCTTGGTGACAGTGGTGGCTCCGAATTCTACGTTCTCTTTCGATATCCGCCGTTGCCAGCTTCCATTTTGGTACCCTAGGCGGCGATGGTGATTGGTGTTGTTAAATGCGATTGCTTTGTTCTGGAGATGCAAGGTAACATTTTTATGTAATGTTCTCTTTATCAGTCTAATTTGGGCTGCGATTGTGAGCAATGACGGTTTTCTAAGCTTCGACCGAAAAGTGTAATTGTCATTGACTGAATTTGGGCTCTTTGTGGTTCTTTCACAGGGTCTGTGATCATATGGTAATTGGTGAAAATCATAAATTGAAATGGTTTCTTCATAGATCTGTTCAAAGAAACAATGAAAATCTACTTTTTGTTCTTGATATGTTGTCTGATAAAAACCCAAACTTTTTTGGGCTATGATATTGTATGTAGTTGCCCGCTAACATTTCACCCCTCTATGGTGTTGGTGGACCTACGAAACATAGGTTGGGGGTAATTTAATATGTTAACTGGTTTATGGCTATAATGATATTCGGTTTTTGCCGTGGCAACTTTTGTTGCAGCCATTATACGGTTCTAATCCTTTTATGATTACACGTTTTGAGAGTCATTTTATCCGATCTCTAAAATGGCCATACTATAAATTAAACACACAAAGACAAACCCCATAATCTGCGTAAACCAATGCCTCCAACTATTTTAAGATTTCAACTTCTATTACATTAATACACTTATTCCAATGCAAACATGGAATAATAAGTTAGTAATTGTTGGCTATTAGAGATTTTAAAGATGTTCAATATTGTAGAGCTTAGTAAATACAAAGATAAGGTGACCATAAACTCGGGTAAGATCTGTGAGACCCGACCCGGTTATATACGATGGGATCAGTACGCATGTCCTAAGAATACCATATAAACGGGTCCGGGTCGGGTCTCACGGATTTGACCATTTCCTCTTTATATAAACCGTGCAAGACCCGCGAGACCCAAATTGATTAGACCGGGTTATTTATTTACAATTGGGTCGGACATATATACGTATAGAGCATTTTACTGTAAGTGATGGTGTTTGGCCAAAATGGAAAGTTATCGAATGGAACTATAAGTGCAAAATCGGCTGTGAATCACTCCTAAATTTAACATTTTTAGGTTCATTTTGCAGCATTTGTGATTCAGTATTAAACCTTGCAATTGGGATGTGTCTATGGTTAAATCGTGATGGAACTGGGTCATTTATTATCATGAATAATGGTCCAGAACTGGCGAGAAGTGTTTATTTCTGCTGTTACCCGCAGATATTCCTGCAGTCTATGTCGTTGTTGGACCTTCGAAACACATATTGAAGGTAATTTGATATGATAAATTAGTTTATGGCTATGATGATGATTCGGTTTTTGGCGTGGAAACTTTTGTTGCCGCTATTATACGGTTCTGAGCCTTTTATGATGCACTTTTTAAGAGTCATTCTATGGCAATGATTATACTTTATGAGCAACCCATTTGTTGGACGGATGACCTGGATGATGATTTAGTTTTTTTATGGCAACTTATATCACAACCATGATACAACTATAATTTGGTTCTACTCTCAAGTTTGGTTGACACCCACATTTGTACAATTCCTTGACAATGGTTCTTAAAACAATTGTACGAAATGCGTTGTAGTTTTTACTTATTTCTTTGTATTCTTTGGCTTACAAATGCATTTACACATACAACTAACGATGGTGAGAATGTGACCGTGATGAATGATGATGATGAGTCTAGAGTGTTTTGATAAAAAGGTAATGATGATGTTGCCCTCATATGAACCTCCATAGCTTTTCTATGTTTTGGTTGTATTTTACGCTTGAAATTTAAAAGGTTTGGTTGGTAAACATAAGTTGATCACTAGATTATGTTTTATATTCATTTATGTATGCTTAACATTACCCTTGAATGTAACCGATTATGATCCGTGTCTGAAACTAACTTATCCCGGTTTTCATTATGTTTGTCACATAAGCTTAAGATCCCAGCCGCAACGCGGCGGGGTCTAAAAACTAATTAGTATTTAATAATCATTATTATTAACTATTTTTGATAAATAAAATAAATATTACTTATTGATAAATAAGTAAAATATTATGTAATATATATAAATTAACGTGGAGGTTTAAAAGAAGATTTATTATGAACAATCTAAAGTGGTTCGGTTTATCAAAATATTGTATTATATGTAGTAAATGTAAAAATTTAATTAAAAAGGATTTAAAAAAAAGATAAAACTATAAAACCGGGTTTCGTGAGACTTAGAGGTTCGGTTTTAAAAAAAAATAATAGCATTTATTACTTGATATTTATAAGTAATATTAATTATAATAAAGGAAAAATAATTAAGAAAAATAAATTACAATAACCGGGCCAAGGGGGGCTCGAACCCGCGCCTGGACCGGTTCTAGATGACTAACCACACACACACCAGCCTGATGGCTGGTGTGTTAATTTGTGATTATAACATATTGAAAGAAAATATATCCAGTATGTGCAGAACCCAAATTATCCATAAACCCTAGATCTTTATATTGATTAATATGTTAATTGTTGGTTAAAACTGATTTAGGGCAATTGATAATCGTTGAAAAACGAACTGAATGCATACACTAATAACCTGAGACGGAAGCGGATTAAAGGTTAATGGCACCTTAGGGTTACGGCTCAAACTTGATATCGAATATGATATTAACGAACTTGTATGTAATAATTAGGTTAGGGTTCTGATTTGCGCTGGTTTAAGGAGTGTGTATGCACGATTAGTTGAATTATAAACGCGTTTATATAGGGTTTTAGGGACGAGGCCAGCTGCGGTTCGTGTTAGGAATGTTAGATGTCAATTGGTCGTATATTTCTACAATTAAACTGTCGGTTAAACACGTTTTTGGTCAACAATTGATATGGCAAGATCAATTTCGTTTGTTATGCCCAAAAATTGAGGTCCAAGTAATGGGGGGGGGGGGTCTTAGGCCGATGGAAGAGAGGGAGGAAGAAGAGGGAAATAAATTATGATATTATTTGCAATCTGGTTCCTATTCTATGGCGGTGGGTGCAAAAGTGGTTAATAGATAGTTTAGGGTCGTTTTCGCATATTAATCATAGATATATATAAAAGAATATATATTATACATAAATAAAGATTAAAACTTAAACAAAATGAGATTTTAGTAATAACTTTCCGAATAAGAACCCGGGTATGTATTGGGTCGGGTCACGATTACAAAACGAAAAAAAAACAAAACAAAATGTTACAGTTCCTAAGTTTTTTTAAGGAGGGAAACAAAAAAAGGAATTAATTTGGAATGAAATCTGACTCTAATGTCAATATTCCAAATCGGAAAGAACTGGAGAGAAAGAAAAGTGGAAACAAGATTAATCAAACTCAAATTACAAAAATACCCCCATCCTATTAATTATAGGTCTTCGCTGCTTTTTTAATTGTAACCAAATTGCCACCTACTTCGAAGCGTCAAGCACATCACCCACCAATACCATATGCAAATCCTTTCTTGTGACCATTACTTCAATGAGTTTATGATTACCGATCAAAGCATGACTCCTTTTTTCTTTTTCTTTTTATTTTTTGGTCACTAAGTTGAGACTTTCAAACAATATGCGTCGATGACTAACATATATGTTGCTTTCGATTCAACTCAGGTTATTATATATATGATATTATTAGGAGATAAGTATTATTATCATCATTATACAATATGTACTAGAAATGATTTAATTAGGATATGGTTTATTTAAATTATAATTTGAATTTTTAATACAATTTTTGGCTCGTCTATAATATTGGAGCATAGCTTAATTTGCATCATTTTTTTGTGTGTGTTATGGCTCATAAACCAACCATAGTAGAAATTATAATTTTGCTGTGAAAGTTTGTATGTTTTCGGATGCAAGATTGGAAAACAGATGAGAGGTTGTTTAAGAATACAAAGATCACCGTGAAGCTCATAGTATAAATGAATACTTATAAGAAACAAGGGTATAGCTGTAAAATTGCGAGTCTTCCTTCCAACTCAAGAACACATGAAAGCTTTAATTTATTTTCTTTTCCTTTAAACTCGGGAACAATGTTTTGAAACCCCGCCCAGACCGTCCGGTCGAACCGGGACCCACTGCTCTTATCGGTTCGGTTTGCGTAGTTGACCCGTTTTCTAAAAACCCGGCCGGCTCTGATAGGTTGGGGTCGGACCGGACCTGGTGAACCGCCGGGTTAACCTGTAAACGCATTTTTTTTCTCTTTTTAATTATAGAAAATCAAAATCTATGAAAACTCAAACCCTAACTCGTGTCTTCATCCCCGCCTGGTTATCATCGTCACTTACAGGTCTATGAACTGAGAACAACATGGAAGAAAAAGAAGTTGAAGAGAAGATAAAAAGCTTTAATAATGTCAAATCTAAGGTTATTATTATCATAAGCGATGGTAAACAATGGCGGATGTAAGCGGCGCTAGTTCTTTTTAGGGTTTAAGAAGTATAAGAGAATATGACGGCTGTGTGTTAATTGTAATCTCATTTCATTTTAGGGTTGGGGTTTTGAGATAAAGTCAGTGTAGAGGTAAAGGAAGAGATGAGGCAGAAGCTTGAAATGTTTTATTTATTTCATTAAGAGATAATATTAATATACTTTTTAGTCCATTTAGTTTCTCTATTTTACATGTTTAATCCTTTAAAATTTCAACTAACATTAAATGGTCCATAAACATGATTATGATTATATTATATATAAAAAATATGAAATATAAATATAAATATAAATTATGATGTCATCCGGGTCAAACAACGGTCCGCCCTCCCGGGTCTGAAAACATTGCTCGGGAACACGATCGTAACTTTTATGTTTTCCTTTCCATTTCTTTCTTTTCTTTTATTAATTCCCTTGCCTTTCTTTTCTTTTATATATTAAACTCGGGAACATAGCGTTTGTTCTACTCATCATTCGGGTAAGTTGTATTCATGAAGAACGTTTAACTAACAAAAGCCTCAATCAATTTCACTGATTGCCGGGTTTTTGTCTCCGGCCCGTTTTAGGGCATAATAGTCCGAATATTTGACTGTCCGATTATTATATTTATTTCGTGGTCTTAGTAACCAGAGCTCGATTTGTTTCACTAGGTGTAATTAGGCCTTGATACGTGAGAAAAAGCCCGTGCAAGTATTTGGTTTGGTGCACGGGGTTTATGTAACACTGTTTTACTCATTGCTTGGATTTTGTTTAGATAACATAATCTGGCGTTATCAACTAGATATCCAAACATTATCTTTGTTTCCACGTGTCACCATGTTACTGGATGCTTAGATTTTGTTTAGATAAATAATCTACCAATATCAGGTTAATATTATTCTATATAAATGAGAGTATAACATTGACAGAGTATTATACAATAATAACTCTTCCTTTCTGAAGTATTTGGAAAATATCTCTGAATGATTACCCATCAGAGAGTTCCGATTCATCTAACTCAAATGAATTTGATGAATGGGAAGCTAGGGTTGCTGAGCAAAATCGGCAACTTGATTACATAATTACAGAATTTATTATAAACATGCCAAATATGATCATAGGAGATCATCCTCCTAAATCAAGAAGAAGGTATTGTGATCGTGAACGCGAGCAAGGGGAGGAACGTTTGATGAAAGACTACTTTGTTGACCGCCCAACATATGGTGAAGACACATTTCGGCGTAGATTTCGAATGCGCAAACCATTATTCCTCCGTATAGTGGCCGCTGTTACCGCAAATGATGTATATTTTCAACAAAGATGTGATGCTACCGGAAGAAAAGGCCTTTCAAACTTGCAGAAATGTACCGGCGCTATGCGAGTGTTGGCTTACGGGACATCAACAGATGCACAAGATGAATATTTGAGAATGAGTGACACTGTAACAAGAGATTCTCTTCTAAAGTTCATTGAAGGTGTCATTTCATGTTTTGGTCAAGAATACCTTAGAAGGCCCAATGAAGATGATTTAAGAAGATTACTTCATGTCGGGGAAGAACGCGGATTTCCAGGTATGATCGGTAGCATTGACTGCATGCATTGGGAATGGAAAAACTGTCCCACTGCTTGGGCTGGCAATATGCAGGTCGAAGCGGTAAACCAACAATCATTTTGGAAGCCGTTGCATCATATGACTTATGGATATGGCATGCGTTCTTTGGAACACCGGGTACGTGCAATGACATTAACGTCCTCCAAATATCTCCTATTTTTGATGACGTGTTGACAGGTCGGGCACCAAATGTGAGCTACGTCTTGAATGGTCGGGATTATAATATGGCATACTATCTTACTGATGGTATATATCCTTCATGGGCCGCATTTGTCAAGTCAATAACTTGTCCACAGCTTCGAAAGCACAAGTTGTTCGCTAAACATCAAGAGGCCGCTAGAAAAGATGTGGAACGAGCATTTGGAGTTCTACAAGCTCGTTTTGCATTTCTACGTCACCCATGTAAGTTGTGGGACAAAGATACCATGGGGAAAGTTATGATTGCATGTATCATCATGCATAATATGATTGTTGAGGATGAACGGGACACGCACCTTAACTATTATGATCCATCCGAATTTCTTAATGATAGGCCTAAAAACCGACAACGAAGGAGTTCTAGTGAAGATGATGAACCACTCTTTCAATACTCTACTGAACGAATTGCAAGCCTATCCAGTTATATGACGAATATGGCACAACTTCGTAAGAAGCTCATAACATTCTAAAAAACGATTTGATTGAGCATATATGGCAGAAATTTGGTGTTGATGAATAAGTATGTAGTTTTGTATCATTAATATGTGTAATTTTGTATTTCATGCTACTATTGTAACTTATTTTTATCTGTTTTATAAAATGTGTTTGATTAATATATATATTTAAAGTTTTTTATATTTTAAAAAAAATATAATTACTTAATTATATTTATATAGTTAATCAAAACTAATTATAAATTGAATTTATTTAATAAAAAAAGGATGAGATTGGATTGTTAACGGGGGTGAGTTAAATTTTGTAGATTGAAGAGAGATAAATTAATTTTATAATGTGAGATTGAGATTGTTGATGGGGGATAGTCTTAACTAACAAAAGGCTCAATCAATTTCACTGATCGAGGGTTTTGTCTCCGGCCCGTTTTAGGACACAATAGTCCGAATATTTGACAGTCCGATTATTATATTTATTTCGTGGTCTTAGTAACCAGAGCTCGATTTGTTTCGCTAGGTGTAATTAGGCCTTGACACGTGAGGAAAAGTATTTGGTTTGGTGCACGGGGTTTATGCAACACCTGGCTATTCATTCAATCGTGAAAAGCAGCAGCAGAAACTCCTCCGATCGAACCACACCGCCTGTTCAACTACCACTCACCTCCGCCGTCGGACTACTCCGCCACCGACCTTCCTTCTTCTAATCTCTATTCTATACGAACTGAGGTTGTACGCTAATGTTAATTGCTATAGTAATGAAATTGTAACTAGGTTTTTGTAAATTATATCTAATCTAGGTCATTTGATTTAACTTTATTTCTTTATCTATTAGATGAAACTACAATGTGTTGTGTTTACTTTTAGGGCTAGGTTTCTGTTTCTCTTATAACTGTGCTGCTTTCACACTCACATATTATTGCATTACAAGTTATATTGAAGTTCAAATGAATGATGAATCACTACTCTTTTTAATATATTGCTACCAAGCAGTATCAAAAAGACGGAATCTCCACTTATGTTTTTTTAGTCTCCACTTGCACACTGTAACATCTTTATTCTCCCTTGACGTATGCATATACTTTCTATCTCAGGTATCTACAAGTTTTTTTAGGAAAGACTCATGGCAAATTCATCCATATCTGGTATTCTGGAGAAGGTAAGTAGCTATGGACTTTTTCTTTTTCTTCTTTCGTATTAATAAACTTTAGTTTTGTTGCATTGTCTATCTTTGAAAGATGTTTTAACACATTTTGATGTTTAAATGTGCAGATGATAGGGAAGGATAAAGATTACAGATATATGGCAACTTCTGACTTATTAAATGAGTTAAACAAAGAGGGCTTTAAACTTGACACTGATCTTGAGACGAGATTGTCCAATATTGTTCTACAACAACTTGATGATGCAGCTGGTGACGTCTCTGGATTGGCTGTTAAATGGTTTGACTTGTTTCCTGCCACCCTCTTTAGTTATTATGTAACACTAGTTACTTTAAATAAATCAATTATTCTTTTTGTTTCGCTGCCTGCTCTAGTGTACTTTCTGCTTCACCAACTATTCCTAGGTCCTATCTTGTGGATATTACGCCTTCATGTGTATAGACATGCATGTATAAATGCATTCACCCACTACATGTGTATACTTACACACGCACACATATATCCATACATACATGCACATACAAGCGCACAAAGACATATCCATCCGTCCATACATAATAGGGCTTTTCTGCTAGTGTTAACAACTTTTTAACTTGTTTTCTAGTCTTGCTCCACTAGTGAAGAAAGTCCATGAGGAACGGGTATTGGAGATGACTGATAAGCTATGTGATAAACTGCTTAATGGGAAGGATCAGCATCGCGACACTGCAAGCATAGCTCTGAAGACAATTTTTTCTGAAGTTCCTGCCTCATCTGTTACGCAAGCAGTTCTTGTTTCTGTTTCTTCGAAGTTGATAGGAGGAATAAAAAGTCCTGTGAGTTACTGAAGAATTACATTTTCAACTTATACTTAAATTCTCACATAAAGTAGTTGGGTAGTATAGTTAGTAAGACATATATGCGGGTTATCTACCTGTCATAATGCATGACTGTATTGTCAATTAGTTGTTGAGTATACTACATTGTATGTGCCATATGTCTTGGGTTCATTTCCCCTTATGTTACAACAATTGAGATACGTGACTCAGTAAGTAGATGAAAAATAAATCTATGGTCTGCAAATGACATATTAGGTTGAAAACTTGAAAATGGAGAATGCAGAACCTTAATTGCCTTAAATAGCGTAATTTTCTGTCATGAGTTTAATTTTATTTTGTTGTTTGGTTCTATCATTCTGGTATTTGGTATTGGTTTTTGTTTACTACTGTAATATTAAAATCAGTTATATAAAAAAAATGTTTCTTTAAAGGAATAAGGCTTTCATGCATGTGCTAATGTATTGAGAACTGTCATAAGCACTGCTACTTTCGAGATCAGTCTTAATCGGCTGCTATCTTTGTACATTTCTCATGATTCTATAGTCTTGTTCATTATTTGAACTTTTTAATTTGTATTTACTTTTGGTTAGGATTTTTTTGTTCCCTTTTTCATGTCCACCTTTGTCCACAGTTTTCTTGTCAAACAATAGTTGCTTGTGAGAAAGGCAAGTTTGTAATAACATTACACTAGTGTGTATAAATGCATGGGATAATCTCTCTTTTTGTTATCATTGGAATGGGGTACAAAAATATTTGTTACATGGATGCTGCATTCTTCAAACTTTTTGAGAAACATATTCTTTTGTTTTCACAGACTACGAAGACCGACATAAAATGTGAATGCCTGGATATCTTATGTGACATTTTGCATAAGTTTGGAAATCTGATGACATCAGATCATGAATTGCTGTTAGGTGCGCTGTTGCCTCAGTTACATTCTAATCAAGCCAGTGTTAGAAAGAAAACTGTATCATGCATTGGTAAGTATAGGCAGCTTTATACCATAATGATATTTACATCCTAGTGTAGCAGTATAAGTATTTGTCTTAGGAGTGTCATAGACTCATAGGGTATAATTTAACTAAATCTCTTTGCATTGCAGCTTCCCTTGCCTTAAGTCTGTCAGATGACCTGTTAGCAAAAGGCACAACTGAAGTTGTTCGTGCTTTACAGAACAAGGGAACAAAGTCTGAAATGACTCGTACAAACATTCAGATGATTGGGGCTTTAAGGTTTGTTTGTTTCTGTCTTACACTGCTGTAGCATAACCTATGCAATATTTGGGATCTTCAATTCCATCACTGCCTTTTGCCCTCTGAAAGTTTGAAATGTCATGTGTCAACAGTAGCCTGACCAAGAGTCTGCTAACTTAATATATACATTGGCTCTAAATTCGTGAGTTATTTATTGTGTTACTTTTGAATGATGTTATTGCTAATCTAATAGTTATCTTAGGTCAGTGACAGTAGTTAGCCACATAGAGGTCTGTCAATCAATCAATCATACCCAGTAAAGTCCCACCGACAGCAAAGCTATAAGTAGGGTCTGGGGAGGGTGGGATGTAGGCACACCGTACCTCTATCCAAAGGAATAAAGAGGTGGCTTCCAGAGAGACCCTCGGCTCTAAGTACATGTGTATGAAGCAAAATAAAGGAAATCAAAGTTTAACAGTTATATAAAAACTACTACTAATAATAATAATATTAATAATAAGATCACAGTTTAACAGCTATATAAAAACTGATAATAATTATAAAAATAATAATATATGTAAGAGAAATACCATTATGGTATGTGACCTAAATAAGTTAAGTCTAAGCCCTAAGGTATTCAATTCTCCCTAAAAATCCTTACTTTAATTCTACTTCTCCACGAATTCCTATCCTCAACCATGTCCTCGGAGAGGTTTAGGTCTATCAAATCATGCCTAATCCTCTCATCCCAAGTCAATTTCGGTCGTCCTCTACCCCTCCTCCCCTCTATAGTAAAGTTTTCTACGGATCTAACAGGATTCGTCGTCTGTCTTCTCTTCACATGTCCAAACCATCTCAATCTCCACTCTCTTATCTTGTCTGCTATGTTCGCCACCCCTAATCTCTCGCGAAACACAGCGTTTCTTATTCGGTCTAGCCTTGTGTGCCCACACATCCAACGTAGCATTCTCATTTCTGCTACCTCCATCTTCCGCACTTGTGCCTTCTTGATGGCCCAACAATCGGTTCCATATAGCATTGCAGGTCTAACTGCCACCCTATAGAATTTTCCCTTTAGTTTAGTCGGGAAACTCTTGTCGCACAATATACCTGTGGCTGCTTTCCATCTACACCATCCTACCTGAACTCGATGGGTCACATCACTGTCTAATTCCCCATTGCTCTGTACAAATGATCCTAAAATTGTTTGTGTGACTACATGTTGAAGTCAGATAAGTAGTTAATAATCACAGTTATATATGCGTAACTTCTACCTGTTGCTTGATATGTTCTAGTATTATCTTTTTTTATGACCAACACCGATTTTTTTTTTGTAGCAGTTGGATGACTTTTCTAGGCAGAGGTCATTGAATTTGTACTCTCTCCATATTCTTTTGTTTTTCCTTAGTGTCTTCCATTATTAGCTTCAATGACAGTCTAGAAAGGATAATTATTTATTCAAATGTTATAATGATAATTTTAGAATCAATAAAGACTGATGGCAGGGATAGTTCATTTTTCTTTAGACAATATTATCTCTCTGCAATTATCTATCGAAACATCCCTGAAGCTACAATAATTTACATTTGTATGCAACTGTGTTGCATGAAGGTCTATTTTTACGTCATTCGTTGCTTTGCATGATTTGTTAATCGTTATACTTGACTAGTTATATAATTTTTGTATGCTAGCCGTGCTGTTGGTTATCGATTTGGTCCTCATCTTGGAGATACAGTTCCGATTCTAATTCAATATTGCATGAATGCATCAGAGAATGATGAGGAACTTCGTGAGTATAGCTTGCAGGTATTTGACCTAGTTATGCTCTTCTATTCTATTATATTTCCCCTTTCGTTGTTCTTTTGTATTTGTGATCTTGAATTTTATCGTGGTTTTTGTGGTTCAGGCACTGGAAAGTTTTCTACTTAGATGCCCCAGGGACATTGTCTCCTACTGCAATGAAATATTACATCTGACTTTGGAGTATCTTAGTTATGATCCCAATTTCACTGATAACATGGAAGAGGACACTGATGATGAAGTCCATGATGAAGAGGAAGATGAGTACGTGTTTTGTTATTCTTTCAAGAGCAGCTTTCATTAACAACTTTTAGTATAATCTGTTGTGCTTGCTTTATTTGTAGCGATAGTGCCAATGAGTATACAGATGATGAAGATGTTAGCTGGAAGGTTCGCAGAGCTGCTGCAAAATGCCTGTCCGCATTAATTGTTTCTCGTCCGGAGATGCTTTCAAAATTATATGATGAGGTAATACTGCTTCCACCTTTTACAAAAAGAGTATTACTATTTAGTACTTGATGAAACAATTGCTTTGTGGTTGGATGAAATAGATGGATGGTGTAGAAACCAAAAGACTAATCTTTTGTCAGCATGCAATTCCAGATAATCACTTTATGGTTTAACAAAAGCTATGTGCAACATCCGTTTAACGTTCTCAGAAATAAACTCTACAATACTTCTTCTTTATCTTCCTTCACATTGTTTTTCTCACTGATGCTTTCAGTTATGATCTCTTCATTTAAAGACTAATCTTTTGTCAGCATGCAATTTGAGTTAATCACTTTTATGGTTTAACAAAAGCTATGTGCAACATGCGTTTAACGTTCTCAGAAATAAACTCCACAATGCTTTTTTTTAATCACTGATGCTTTCAGTTATGATCTCTTCATTTTCCTATGTTTTACCCTCCTATACTTGACACTTTAATGATGGATATGATCTCACATCATCTTTTGTAATTGGCTTTTTAATCTTGTCGCTTCTTCACTATTACATTATTGATTATTAATTTAAATTTGCATTTTTAGGATCTAGATACCTTCTCCTCAACTTTTTTCAAGTGCTAACTTGCAATATACCTCTTTGGTTGTATGGGAAACATGTCTGCTCTTTTTTTTCGCTGTTAAAAGCTTTAAGAATATGCTTAGCATCAAATATATATACATGCTTGACTTACCAAGCAAAACATCACAAAAACCGTTAATGATCTCAATACCGAATTTGATTAGGCCAACTGCCTGATGTGCAACCCTGAGTCATCTGTTATTTAGCCATGAGATGATGGAACGATATGCAGCACACATAGGCATGCGGTTTGATTTTTCATAAGCAAATGAGAAAAAAATGTTCAGTTCTCAAGCAAATGAGAAAAAAAAAATATTTAGGGACATTGGCTTGAATCTATAAATGTTGACTTATATTTTGAGTGGTGCATGTCATGCAGGCTTGTCCAAAGTTGGTTGACAGGTTTAAAGAGAGGGAAGAAAATGTCAAGGTACTTGCTAAACTTGCCTTTTTTATCATGTAGTTATCAGATTGCTGATTACATATTCTGCAGATGGATATTTTTAACACTTTCATCGAGTTGCTACGCCAAACTGGAAATGTCACAAAGGGGCAGATTGCCGTGGACAAATTGAGGTAAGCATGATGCTTATCTAAAGATTTTGATTTTTTTGATAAAACCTGAAGGTTATTGTGATGATTGTTATTAATTGGAGGTAGCAATGCGAAGTTTTAAGAATTGTTTTATCATGTGATCTAAGTTCTTTCTGTGCCTTGTAGTCCTAGATGGTCATTGAATCAAGAAGTACCCAAGGTTGTTAAATCTATTAATAGGCAACTGCGTGAAAAGTCTATTAAAACAAAGGTACACATCCATAATCAGTTGCATCTAATTGTTTTTTTTTGTAAGCAATTGATATTTGTTCTCATTATACTGTCATAATGCTTTATCTTCAGATTGGTGCCTTTTCGGTTCTTAAAGAGCTTGTTGTTGTTTTGCCTGACTGCCTTGCTGATCACATTGGGTCGCTCATTCCTGGAATCGAGAAAGCACTTTTTGTAAGGAAATCTTGCAATTCTAATTCTGTTTGTTTTGCATGTCATTATGACTTATGAATTTATGATGGCGTTTTTTTGTCTTTCCAAACATATCATCTACAGGAAAAATCCTCAACTTCAAACCTTAAAATCGAGGCTCTTATATTTACGAGATTAGTTTTAGCTTCGCATTCTCCAGCTGTATTCCATCCATACATCAAGGTAATCCTGTAGAAATTTAATATAGTTTTGTGGGTGTGTTTGCAATGAAGCTCAAGCTATGAATTTGATTTGTTTTGTTTTTGTCATACAATTAGTTTTACTGTATGCTTTCTCTATTGGGTATTGACATTTTGGAGATTAGTGCTGTTGGAAGTTTAGGTTATCACACATTTTTCCTTCTCCAGTGAATGGTTTGTCAAGATTGATATATTCAAACAAGTTTTTTATGTTTTACACCATATATGAGGTTTTGGAGTAGTGGGGCTCAAGTCATTTATTGTTCACCTTTATTGACTTGGTGTGTAGTTTGGAAGGGATTGCATTGACATTCAAAAGGATCTTTGTTTTCAACTTTTAGCCTTGTGAGTTAAAATGACGATGTTAATATATTCTCTAAAGAAATTGACTTTCAATTTTGAGTCTAAACAGTTAATGCGTCTGTACGCTTGTGGCAGTTTATGTTGTATGCAACATACATGTGATGATTTCACTTTTATACCTTTAGGCTATTTCTGCTCCTGTTTTATCTGCTGTTGGTGAACGCTATTACAAAGTTACTGCAGAGGCATTAAGAGTATGCGGGGAACTTGTTCGAGTTGTACGCCCGGACATTAAGGTTTAATTCTTTTGTTCTGCTGTTTCTTGTATTTCTTCATCTTCTCTTTCCTGAGATTTTATTTGGATTTGTTCAGGTTTTAGATTTTGATTTCAAACCGTATGTTCGTCCAATGTATGATGCTATCATGTCACGTCTGACAAACCAAGATCAAGACCAGGAAGTCAAGGAATGTGCTATTTCTTGTATGGGGCTTGTTGTTTCAACTTTTGGTGACCACTTCACGAAGGAACTACCTGCATGTCTACCTGTTCTTGTGGATCGAATGGGAAATGAGATAACAAGACTTACCGCTGTAAAGGTTTGTATGTGTGCTTTTAATAAGGTTTCATTTATAAAAAACCTAAGTGTCGCATCTTTTTATTAGCTGTCCGCTGATCTGTTTTTCTGTAACAAGGTAAGAGTTATGTCACTAGTGTAAAGACAAAATTGTTCTTGATAATTAGCTCTACGATTCCTAATGCGCACATGATGGTCAGGCTGAAGCATCAAGTGACAAAACTAGCAAATATTTTTTTGCATGTTTCATACTGTTGACTATTTTGCTCTTCATCAGATAATGTTTTCTTTTACCGTTATGAGGGGCAAAATAGTCCAAAGCATTGAATTTGGCTGTGCATGCCTAAAAGAGGTGATGTACAAATCACCATCTTTATTAAATAACAGGGTAATCTTTAGTCTTTTTTTTTGCTTGTTTTAACTATTTCAACTCAAGACATTTTTGTTTACACAGACATTAGTTAGAATGTGCCATCACATACAGTTCTATCAGATAAAGACATCACTAGAGTGCTTACTTTGGTAGAATTTTATGTTTAAGTGATACTAAATGAAAGCTTTTGGTTTTATTTACTCGATTTTCTTATAAAACAACTAAAATTAGTATAATGAAGAGATCGAAAAAAGTTCAGTAGGTGGATAAAAATGGTTTTTTTTTAATTTAAATACAATGCTCTCTGGTATCATCATGGGCCTTTTATAAGTGTTCAACAGGATATTGCTTTTTCATAATGGCCTGACAGGTTTAATGTGCGTAAAATGCTAGTAGGCACCAAGTGACCAAACATACATTTTTTTCATCCTTTGAATTGATTTTCAGGCTTTTGCAGTCATAGCTGCATCTCCACTGCACCTAGACCTTTCATGTGTACTAGAGCATGTTATTGTTGAGTTAACTGCATTCCTACGCAAGGTATAATCAGCATCAATGTTTAAGTTTTATACTTTAAGATGGTTGTTCTAGCTATATAAGAAGCTGGGGGGAAAACCGAATCATGGTTGATCTGCTTTTGCAAAATAGGCTAATCGAGCATTAAGGCAGGCGACATTGGGAACTTTAAATACACTAATTGTTGCCTATGGTGATAAAATCGGTTCTGCTGCTTATGAAGTTATCATTGTAGAACTTTCAACTTTGATCAGGTTTTCCACACTTTTTAGAATCTTGTAATGTCGTTTTTTTAAATCTTGGATTAATGTATTACTAATTCTGTTATTGTGTGTTTAATTACCAGTGATTCAGACTTGCATATGACTGCTCTTGCCCTTGAACTCTGCTGTACCTTAATGTCAGACAGGAGGTCTGGTCCAACTGTCGGTTTAACTGTCAGAAATAAAGTTCTTCCTCAGGCCTTGACACTTGTAAAAAGTTCATTGCTTCAAGGCCAGGCCCTCTCGGTACTAAATAACTGTTGCTATGTAACTTTTCTTTTGATGAGAGAAGATTTTGCTTCATTTGAAATCTGCTAAATCCTGCAGGCTTTGCAAAACTTTTTCGCTACTTTAGTTTACTCTGCAAACACGAGTTTTGATGCTCTGCTGGAATCTCTTCTCTCAACTGCTAAACAATCTCCTCAAGGTGGTGGCATTGCAAAACAAGCTTTGTTTTCCATAGCACAGTGTGTTGCTGTACTCTGCCTTGCTGCAGGTGACCACAAATGCTCTTCTACAGTTACCATGCTCACAGATATTTTAAAAGATGATAGCAGTTCTAATTCGGTACGTTTTTCTCTTTTCTCATTCTCATGTGGTAATCTGATTTCATTGAACTAGCTGTTTATAAGTTTCATTTATGTTATCTTGTGGTTGATATTTAGGCATTAAATATCTTTGCACTGGAGTTTGTTAACAATTTAACATGAGCATTTGAATTGCCAGTTATATATTCTTCTCACATGTTGAGATTTGATCAGTAGAAGAATAGGCTTTGTGATATCTTACCTGTATCTGATTCTCATTAGTTATATTGTTAGCAACGATCTCTGATGTGTTTATTTCTCAGTTTCGGAACTTGTAAACAAGTCTTTTTAATATAACATTGCAGTTTTTTTTACAACTTTCATCTAGAGTCATTTCTCTTTATTGTATCTGAAATTGGTGCCGAAATCATTTATTGACAATGTGAAAGCAAGAAATTGTGTCTTGTTTATTTATGTAAGAATATACAAAATTCGACAGTGTGAGTTGCATTATTGTCCTCGGCGAACCTAGATCTTTTGCATGATAATTTCTCATTTCTAAGTTCTTCTTTGTAGGCCAAACAACACCTTGCTTTGCTATGCTTGGGTGAAATTGGGAGAAGAAGAGATTTGAGTTCCCATGATCACATAGAAAACATAGTTATTGAATCCTTTCAGTCTTCCTATGAAGAAATAAAATCTGCAGCCTCTTATGCACTAGGCAATATTGCTGTTGGAAATCTGCCCAAATACTTGCCATTTATTCTCAACCAGATTGATAATCAGCAGAAAAAACAATATCTGCTCCTCCATTCTTTGAAAGAAGTAAGTGCTAATATAAACCCATTAAATATTTCAATCCCGATATCACTTTACCTAACATCATTTATCTATTTTACAGGTGATAGTGAGACAGTCCGTAGATAAAGCAGAGTTTCAGGATTCTAGTGTTGAGAAGATACTTAACTTGCTATTTAACCATTGTGAAAGTGAGGAAGAGGGTGTCCGCAATGTGGTAGCAGAGTGTTTGGGCAAAATTGCTTTGATTAAGCCTTTAAAACTTGTTCCTGCCCTCAAGGTATAATATCAATTTTCTATTATGTTGGCAAGACGGGTAGATTGAGTGGGCGCGCGTGACGGGTCAAAATTGGTCTCTATTAGCTTGGGTTCGGTTGAAACAGTCTATGTTGAGTTTGGTTAACACAATTATTTCAAGCAACATTATTACAATAGTTATCTGGATCTTTGAACAAAATGAATTAGGAAGTTGTGTTCATTAAAATAGGCATTGTGCAATTCTCAACCTGTTTGACCTATGCCTTTTTTAGCTAGAGTAACTCATTTGAGATAAAAACACAACCCACATCGACCCGTTTATAAGTTGGTCAAAGTTGCCACCTGCCATGTATACTTGTTAACGGTCTTGTTCAAATGTATATATTTTTGTAGGAGCGAACAACCAGTCCCGCTGCATTCACGAGAGCAACGGTTGTTGTTGCTGTGAAGTATTCTATAGTTGAACGACCCGAGAAGCTCGATTCAGTCCTGTACCCAGAGATTTCTTCATTCCTTATGCTTATTAAGGACCAGGATCGGGTGAGTTTAACAGAGATTATGCTTCAATTATTGGTGTTTTGGATTATATATATTTCATATTTTATCGCCAGTACCGATAGTTGATATTTGAGTTTGTTAAATTTGGGCAGCATGTTAGGCGTGCAGCTGTTTTGGCATTAAGTATAGCTGGCCACAACAAGCCAAACCTCATCAAAGGTCTTCTTCCAGAACTGTTACCACTTCTTTATGATCAGACAGTTATTAAGGTAGTTAGCTTTTGATATGTAATATGTAATAGAAACCTTCTAGTAAATAAACTAAAGTCAGCTTTATTTATGCTATAGACAAATGAATAAGAACATTATTATTGCTTTGTATGCTGACTTTAATGCCTGTTTGTGCAGAAAGAACTTATTAGAACAGTTGACCTTGGTCCTTTTAAGCATACAGTCGATGATGGCCTTGAGTTAAGGAAAGCAGCATTTGAATGTGTAGATACATTGCTAGATAATTGCCTTGATCAGTTAAACCCTTCATCTTTCATTGTACCTTACCTTAAATCTGGTCTTGATGGTAAGCTCATTGTGATCCTTGACTGTTCTGTTACACGGGCCACTTTACTGATCGAGTATCGCTGACATATGTATATCTTTATCACACAGGTCATTATGATGTTAAGATGCCATGTCATCTTATCCTCTCAAAACTTGCAGATAAGTGTCCTTCGTCTGTCTTAGCAGGCGAGTGCTTTTTTTATGTTCATATTGTGTGTACTGTATAGAATATAGGCACTCGCTTCGTAGTTAGCTAAATTTTCGAGTTGGTTTGAACCGTCACAGTTTTAGATTCATTATTGGAGCCTCTTCAAAAAACTGTTAACTTCAAGCCGAAACAAGATGCTGTAAAGCAAGAGGTTGACCGCAATGAAGACATGATTAGAAGTGCACTTAGAGCTATTGCTTCTTTGAATCGTGTCAGGTATCTCTCTCTCTGTTTTTATTGGCTTTATTTTGGAGTATTGGGCCCCTATAACCTAAATAGTTCATGCAAAACGCTCACTAAAAAGGAATGGACTTGGGGTATAGACGAACCGAGTGGCAAGCTCTAATCTAGCCAAGCTTAAACGAGCTTGAACTTTAAAATAATCTGGTTCAATAAACGAGCCCAGGTTTCACTTTTTGAGCTCGAGTTGAGCCGGCTTGCGAGCCTTCACAGGCTTATCATTTATATGATTTTTATTTAATATATTAAATAACAGATATTATGTTATATATAAAAATTGTAATTTCAAAATATAATGTAATAAAAAGTTTATGTAAATTAATTAATTAATAAATAATAAACGAGCTGAGCTTGAGCTCTCATAGCTAAAATGAGCGTAGGCTCGGCTCGTTTACACTCTTTGAACGGACTCTTATTTAATAATATATCTAGAAACACAGTATGGGCAGCTTGGGTACCGAATGGGTAATTGTCAACTGCGAGTTGAAACTAGTTTGTTTACTCATTTGTTTTGAGTTATATAAATGATAATGTATCAAAAATGATTACACAAATAACCTGAAGTTGTGAACTTAATTCCTTTTTAAAGTGATTTAGAAGGTTTTAAACGTTTGGGATGATACATATACCCTTCAAAACTTGAACAATAACGTATTTTACCTAATATATAATGATATTATATATACCCATTTTTGTACCTATGACATCTATACCCTTCCTTTATGTAATTGTAACGAGTAGAAGGGTATAATAGGCATAGTACTAAACAATTGTTGCCTATGCAGTGGAGGAGATTGCAGTCATAAGTTGAAGAATCTGATGGCTGAAATAGCTAAATCACAGTATCTATGGGACAAATACTGTTCCATTCGTAACGAGTGATCATCGGGTTTCCGTGGTGGGAAACGAGAGAACATCCTGGCCTTGAATATCTGTTGTATGAAGTTGCAGAATTTAGGGTCGGTTTTCATGCCTGGTTTTGTGGTTTTAAATGTTTGAAATAGAATGGTTTTGGTCGCTATTAGTTGCGAACATGGCAGAATGATACAAAGAAAGAGACGAGAACCTGTTGTTTTGTTCTCCATTTATCAGTAAGAACTTAATCAAGGATTTCGATTCCTATCGGGATTATCTCTGCTCTCCTTGATCATATACGGAAGGAAGGAAGCTGGGATCAATAGCCAGATAGAGTAAGAAAATAAGTAAATAGAAATGAGAAACTTATTCACATGAGCTCATTCACGTATATAGATCATCCATTTCATCCACATGTTACTTTATAATATGATTTCCATCTCATGTGCAGCACCACATAATCTCAAAGTTTCAACATGCCTAAACCTAGAGATGTTCAAAACGGTTTGGGACTAGGAACCGGAACCGGTTCCTAACCGGTTCCTATATTCAAAACCCCATTTTAAACCGGTTCCAGGCTCGAACCGGTTAGGGAACCGAACCGGTTCTCCCACCCTCGGACCCCTAACCTATCTAACCGGTTCCTAAACCGGTTCCTGTACTGTAACCGGTTCCAACCGGTTACAGTGTAAATTTTTTTTTTTTTTTTCGTTTTTCGTTTGCGATTTGGATTCTAAACTACGATTCGTATTTGTATAACATGAAAAATAAAAAAAAACAATTAACATAAAATTCATTTTATTTACTTTAAGAAATTCAAAAAAAAAGGTTACATGTTTTAAAATCTTCAAAAACAAACTAACAAAACATTAAACTTATAAATATAAAGTTGTGACATATTATTTCTAGAAAAGCCTTCTTGTTCGTCGTAATTATTGAGCGGCGACTTCTTTCTCGGAATTACTTGTAGAAATGCCTTCTTGTTCGTCGTGCACTCGAACATCAAGTGGTGTTTCATCTTCGAGAGTGGTTACGTGTTGAATACGATCGATTGAGTCCAAGTGATCCTTTAAGCAAATGCACATCTCCACCGACTCCGAATTTAGTCTTGTTCTTCTCAACGATATTACCCTGCCACTAAGAGAAAAAGCGGATTCCGAAGCTACCGTAGAAGCTTGGACGGTTAGTAAATCACGGGCCATGGTGGCAAGAATCGGAAACTCGGTTTCCTTTACCTTCCACCAAGCCAAAACATCAAAAGTGCCATATTCCTCTTCGGATAAACCGGTAGAGTAATCATTTGCACTATACCTTCCTAGTTCGCTTGAAGGGGTGTTACCCCTTTGTTTTTTAGCCGTTACGTTGCGAACGGTGTTCATAAGGCTAATCATGGGATCTCGTACTCTAGTAGCACTTGAACTTGATGAAGACCCCCCGGCATAGGCATGTGTATGTTTGACCCATATTTATTTAAATAAAAGTCATACATAAATTTAAAATTCAAGTTAAAATAATTTTTTGCCTCTGTTGAAAAGTTTGGGTCAACTTCATGCATATCTAAGGCTGAAAAAATTTCGTCTATCACACATTCAACCCTCGTAACATTTAACATTGGGTTTAAAGCGGCGGCGCAAGTAAAAACCGGTGGCAATTCAAGAAAGTATTTTTTTAATTTAAACTTCATTGGTAATATGATGTTTGAAAACATTGGACTTTTATTTTCAAATTCTTTAAGATTGTTAACCATTAAAAATAACTCCGAAAGAACCAAGGGACTTGTCGGATAATATGTTCCCGATAGTTTCGTAGTTGATGTTTTAAAAACTTCAAGAAAAGTCGATAAGTCATTGATAATTTCCCATTTCTCATTTGAAAAGGGGATTGCCAAATCATTCTCGGCAAGACTAGAATGAAACATTTGTAAAGTTTCTCTTTGTTCCAAAGCACTTTGAAACATTATGCAAGTGGAATTCCATCGATGAGGTACATCCCAATTAGCTCCCAAAGCTTTTCTTCCCGTATCTTTACAAAATTTTCTATATTCCATTTGTCTTTTTTTACTTTTCTTAAAAACTTCATGTATCATTAGTCTAAAATCGTTTATAACCGATGTAACCTCATCCAAAGCAAGTCCGTCTTGCACGATTAAATTAATGATATGTGCAACACACCTTGAGTGAAAAAATACACCATTGCAAATCGGCGTATATTTTAATTTTAATTTATCAACCGCCGATGTATTATTCGACGCGTTATCAAATGCCATTGAAAATATTTTATTTTCTAGTTTATAAGTTTTTATAACATAATCTAAAATTTCAAACAAATTATCTCCCGTATGTGGATACTCAAAGAGTTCGAAAGCAATGGTGCGTTTCATCATTTCCCACGATGACGGGTCTACCCAATGAGCGGTGACACAAAGATAAGATTCAGGTAGACCATGTGGAGCCGACCAAACATCACTAGTTAAGTTTATTCCCGTATTTATATTTTCAAAATATGCAATTAGTACCTCTTTGGCCTTCTTCCACAATTTTAAACAATAACGTTTAAGAGTATGACGACTTACGTGAGTGTATTGTGGTTAAAGCGTATCTCGAATCATGGCGGTTAAGCGAGGGTTGTCGAAGTGGCTAAACGGCAAAGCTTCTTGAATCACAAACTTCGCCATACGATCTTGAACTCGATCAATTTGGTATGTAAATATTCCGCCTTCACTATCCATTTGCGTTTGTTGCGAATCGACGTTCTTTTTCAACGCCTTGCAATACAGTTTTTCGATGTGTTTCTTCAAATTTGAATTCGAAAGTGGGTTTAAATAAACCCACAAAACTTGCACCGAGCCTTCAATGAATGGTCACTCAATTCAACCAAATCCCAATTGCACCAAATCTCTTGATTACGATTATGAGGTACAATACGAACGAAACTTTGTTCGGCGTTGGAACCTTGACCAACCGATGATTGTGAGGCAGCCATAACAACAAATATGAATATAGAAGAAGAGAAAACAAGAGATTAGAGAACTCAAAACGTTGTAATAGCGTTTTTTTGTATTTTTTTGCGTTCGGGTTTGCGTTTTGAGTGTTGTGATGAACCCACGACACCAAATACCTATTTATACTAGTAGTGGGGTGCTTGGGGGAGCCAAAAAACGGCTATTTTTGACCCCAACGGTCAAAAAACGGCCAAAAAAAACGATTTCCAACGGCTATACTCGATCCAACGGCTAGAACCAGTTAGGAACCTAGGAACCGGTTCCGGTTCGGTTCCGGTTCCTACCCGCCCCCACTCAGAAATGCAAGAACCGGTCACGGATCATTGGGTTGAATCAGATAGGGTCCGGTTCCTACAAAAAACGGGTAGGAACCGGTTCGGTTCCGGTTCGGGTCCACCGGTTCGGTTTCAGGAACCGGTTTATTTGATCATCTCTACCTAAACCCGTAAAATCACAACACACCATCAATTGAATAATGGTTTTCTAGTAAACTAGTTTCATATCAATGATGGTTGTTGGGTTAACTTCAATTAAGTTGAATAATCGTTTTCTATTCATAGTTCGGTTTTCTTTAAACGACAAATGTTACTCATGCTATTTTACACTAATAAACCTAAATATTCCTCTTCTTTTTATTCATTCACCTCTTCACTCTCCAGTACAACAAATCAAATCAAATCAAATCGTGTATTAACAAAGTTTTTGTTATAGTTATGGACTAATAGGTATACAAAAGCATCATTTTTTCATTAAATCTATAACAATTATTTCTCAATCCTAATAAAGAGAAGCATCAAAAATTATAATTAATGGTATGAAATCCAAGTATACAAAAAAGAATGAATATAGTTAATATAAGCAATACAATGCAGTAAAATAAATACCGAAGCATGATCGTTGTGTGTGTGATTGAAGAATTCGAAATGTTTCACTAAAGGATACGGATTAGGTTATCTCGAACCTAGTAAAGGATTGAAAATAAATACACATGCTTTCGTAATGGGTAAAATTGACATTATGAGAATTATTAACAAAGAACATATATAAAACTCAAAACTTTGTTTTAACATACATAATATTTGTTAAGATTTGTAAAGATTATTTATGAAATTAATACTTTATTATTTATCATGAAACACATGAACAAATCTATCTATAATATATATAAACGAAAACTTTAAACGAAAACTTTAAAAGTTCTCTGGTTGCTTCCTATATTCTCTCAAGTCATCAGATTGCATTATTTGTAAATGGAGGTTTCTCATGCATTTGACCCGAATTCACGAGTATGAGTCTCACTAAACCCAGATATTCCTTAAACGGGTTATAACATCTCATTAAATTAAAAACTAATCTCACCAAATATTTGATATGAAAATTTATAAAATAGAGAGATACTAAAAATTAATAAATCCTATATTTAAAAAAATATTTATAATTAATAAACAATTTTATAGTAAAAAATATAAGTGTGTCACGGGTCTTACCATACCGAGATAGCTTTTAAAACGGGTTATAACATCTCATTTATTTATGAAACTCTTTTATCATCAAATCTTAATTACATTATTAACTTTCTTATAATAAATAAAATTAAAATCCAAAAAAATATATAAATATTATAAACGAATAATGTAAAACAACCCCATAATACGGGGGGATAAAAGCTAGTTATATGTATATATTGAAGGCCAACCTTAGTTAGGATACATGTTAAAGTGACTTGCAAGCAAAGTCGTAGCCCTTAGACCACCCGCTATGGGGCGCGGTGGGTGGTCTTTTTGGGCGCGAACACCGTAGAGGGGCGCCGTTTGAGGGTTGGGCGCGGTGGGAAAGATCGTTGCCACGGCCGGCGCGGATAGGAAATTATGTGCCCCCCCTGTCTCTCTCAAACACACATACATACCTTGCCAAAGTTCCGACCAATTTCTGGCCGACGATAACACACGTGTTACAATCTTCGTTGGACAAATCTCGACGGCATTGGTAGAGACCAGTGATGGTGGTGGATGAATCGTTGTCTCCGGCGGTAGTTTTGAAGAAGGTGGTGATGGATGATTGTGAGACGAGTGTTGTGTAAAGGGTTTTGAGGTTTTGGGTGGCTAGTGGGTTTTGGAAGTTTTGGTTGGCGCAACCTTTGTAGATTAGGGTGGTGAGATCGGTGGTGGTGGTGAGGTGGAGGATGAGGAAGAAGAGGTGGAGGAGGTGGGTTTCTAGTGAGGCCATTTGAAGGGTTAATGGGTTATTGTGTTTGTGTTTGTTGATTTTTTGGTTTTATAAAAAATAATAAATAAAGGGGCTTCGAAGCCCCCACACCATTGAGGGGCATCTTTGGGGTGGGGCTTTGAAGACCCCAGTGCCCACTTGGCGCTGACGTGGCACTGGGAAGGGGCTTCGAAGCCCCTCACCATAGAGGATGGTCTTAGATAGCACGTACATTAGGAAAGGTGGTGAAGGCCGTGATGCTATAAAATGTACTATACAATAGGGTGATCTAAGGCCGTGATAGCACGTACATTAGAAAAGTCGTAACCCTTAAATAGCACGTACATCTAATAAAAGACTTATCTTTTGATGCATCATAAAAAAAAGTTCCATTGCCCGGCTTTTCCTTCGTGTATTTGTTTTGCAGTGCACTACACAATAGGGTGATCTAAGGCCGTGATGCTATAAAATGGTTTATGTGTTTGCTGTTTAAAACACTAGAAAAAGAAAGACACAGCTTTATTATTGTAATTCGTGAATTCATATTAAAGTTATTCTATTATGTTCCTAATGAATAAATGCACATATATTGTATAGTAATAGTAATGCTCAATCAACACCTTTGGTAAGTTTTAAAAAAAATGTTTTTTACTTTGTGTGAATGTTATTTTTATTATTTTTTTTCTGGTTGCTAAGTGAACAATTTTGAACACTTACGTTAATTCAACACGTTTGTCAAGTTTATCATGTTTTATAGATTAATTTTTTAGTTTGGTTTGCTTGATGCCTAGTGGCTGTATGATAGTAAGCCGATTCAACATGGCTAATCTTCCAAGTAATAGACTTTTAAAGCGGTTAGACTTCAAAGAAATAGAAAGAATAAGACGCAATTTTACTTCAACTTTCTTCTTTAACATTTAACAAAACTAAGAGGCCTTTTATAAGGCTTACAAACTTAAAAAGTGAAACGTGCATATGCATGAACTACTAAAAACATTGACATAATGGAATTAAGAAACCATGGGGGGGTGGGGGGGGGGGGTTGTTGACGGCCTCTGGCCCGACACTCCGCTAGACCTGGAATTTTTTTAAATTATATGTATTTTTATGAAAAACAATATGTAAATTTAGTGTTTAAATTCAATTACATAACAACTAGCTTGGCTTTTAGTGGGAAAGAGGTATAACTCTAAACCAAAAGGTTACGGGTCTAGTCTCGTTTGAGACATGTTTTAGTCTATTTTTATACACAAGTTTTTTACACAACCCAAATCATAATCAAGTATGTCCAATTAAAAAATAAATTGTTTAAATCCAACAAAATACTCATTTTACTTGAGACCCAAACTTTTTTTCACCTTCCCAAAATCGGCCATGTAAGAAGCTAATCTAATAAGCTGTAAAAATAATGCTAAAATGAACATGGAGGTTGTGTTGTTGCATGGATATCACGTGAGTGAAGATATTGGCCACGTGGGTAAGACCATCCTCAATCACAAATCAACTCAATCCAATCTTTATTAAAAAAAACTAATTTCGTTCTCTTCCACCTAGTACCAACACAACCAAATGAGTCCATAGGATAGGATACAGATAACAACCAGTACGATACAAGCCTAATTCCCTGAAGTCCAGTGACCGGAACCTGCAAAACAGACACTGTGAGCTCGTTTCGGGAAGGACAAGAGGGGGGGGGGGGTCTTCCCGTAACCACCTTCCGCGTGAGAATAAGTACAATCCTGGCGAAGATAGTACTTAAGTGTATAGTGAGAGTACAGTGGTAGTGAATGAATACCTCATGAAAATTGAGATGGTATTTATAGCCGAAGAGTGTGGGAAGATGATTGGGCCAGCTGTCCTTTTCAGAAGATGCTCTCGTAACCACCTGGACACGTGTCTTCATATGATAGGTTCAGTTATACGTTGCATGTGCATGTATAACAACCTGGACACGCGTCCTTACGAGATAGGATGATAAATAACCTTGGCATGTGTACGGTTATAACGGTCTTACCAGGTGCCCTTCATTAATTGGTCGAGAGATCACGTATTGCCCAAGAAAGCATCTTGGTAAATCTTCTGGAAAGTAATTAGTTAATAACAGCTGTCCTGAGGCATTGCCTCCTAGTCAAATTTTGTGCGGACGGGTACTCCGTCTTGCGGATGACTCTTGAGGGTGCCAGGATGCTTCCGCATACGTCATGTGGGTGTTTCTTCCTTAGACGGTTAAGCGGGTGATCTGTATGTCCCGCGGGTGTCTTGTGAGGAGCTCTTAGTCGACCCGCGGGTGATACTTAAGGGTATTTGGGTCTTTTGGTACCCTACCTCTATACAAACTTTCCGCACTCATTAGCAACCCAATCTACATATTATTTTTATTAAATAAATAAAAATTATAATAGTTGTTTAAGTGATTAGAAATATAAAAAAATTTATGTAAAATAAACAATATATATATATATATATATATAACTTGAAATTATTTTAAAAAAATAAAAAAATTCAATAATGATTAATATTTATTTTATATTACAAAATATATATAATTAAACAAACTATGTTTTTAATACCATTTATACCGGCGTGCCCATAAAAAAAAGCTGAACATGACTATGTTTTTTGTTTTTTTAAAAAACTTAATCATCAAAAGTTATTAGAAAAATCCAAGCTTAGAGCTAAAACTAATTGGTGCGAAAGGAAAAGAAAAATAAACTAAAAGCATGTCCATAAAGGTAGTGACATGTGGCAAATCAAAATATTGCAAACTAGTTTGGTGTAGAAACATGTAGTCTTGTTTTTTTAACTTATTTTTAAATTCAAATAGTGGAACGACCTATGTTGAGTTTGCCAAAAGGAGTGGTCTAAGTATCCTTGTAAGTCTATGTTATACAAAAATGAAGAGTGTTAAAAGAGCATGTTAAGATCTATAATTTAATAAGTATAAAATTAGATGATTTAGTTGAAATACATTTTAAATTTGAGTGATATAATTAAGAAAATATAGTATGTTTTTAGTATAATTATAAATATAGGGACAGAAAAAATACTTTTAGGTTAGAGGTTAAATATTATAGAAGGTTTGTACCCATCCATGTGAAGGGTGATATTTGTTTCTTTCGTGTTGGGTCCTATCTATATATGTATTGAGTGATTTATGAATCGATGAAACAAGTAAAATAAAATCTCAATTAGGGTTCTTTCTATTTCTCCGATATTATATATATATATATATATATATATATATATTGTTAGGGCTTATTAACATCCATCGAATTTGTTCTTCATACAAATAGAAATAGAAATAGAAATAGAAATAGACAAATGGAGGGAGGTGGTGAGGAACAACTGAGTGTGGAAGAGCTTTCTTCCAATCTACACACTTACAACCAACAGCTTCTACAGGTATCATTTACAATTCCCGAATTAGGGTTTCATATTCCATTAATTCACTTGGGAATTAGGGTTTCATATTCTTTAATTTCAGTATAGTAGTAATTATGCTCAAATTATCAGGTGAGGAAGCTGTTGAACAAGGATCCTAGCAATTATGAGTATGCTGAGATGGAGAAAGAGCTTCTCGAGGTATTATTATTACTCTTCTTTTTCATTACACTCACTCTTTATTATTATTCCTTCTGTATATCTGCCTGTTTCTTCACCTACCTTAACTACTCTCATAAACACACACATGGATATATGTTTTCTATTGCTCAAACGACTCACAACACTTCAGAATGTCTCTTCTCCCTTTGCAAGGTTACAATTATCATTTTCTCAACACTTGGTTCAAGTTTATATAACACATAAACCTACAAATAATATTTGGATTTCTAAACTCTAAAACCTTAGTTGTTAATAGCCAGCACTATTAAGTGTATAGCCAGCCCTCAATAGCGACAATTAGGATTTTTTTTTCTTTTGGGATTTTAATCGTCCAAACAGCACCAATATCCATCAATTGCATCCAGCGCTACAAATAAGTTTTTTTTTGTTTTTTGGAAAATTTTCTAATAGGTTACTGCTAACCATCTAATAGTGACCGCTTTGTCATTGCTATTCCTACATAGTGTATAGGTAGTTTGTCTCGCTATTGACCGCTATTAACAACTATGTCTAAAACTTCATCAAAGATGTCCATCACTTGTATCTTGATTTCTCTGCAGGTCTGCTATATGTCCCGATGGCCGATCTACATCTGTCTCTCCTGATTCAGATGTCACTTGACATGATTATGAGTTTGAAACTAGTCAACAACATTATTTTTATCTTAGTGGTGCACAAAAACTCCAATGCATTTAATGTTTGACTTTGAACGTGTTTCTGCAGGTGATTGCTTTGACTGAAGAACTTCTAGAAGCTGCACGGGATGAAGCTGGGAATTCTGGACTTGGTATTGGTACAAGTGCTGCTCACATGTCACCTAATTTTCACCATTCCGGAGGCACCTCACAGAGTAATATGGTAAGTTTCTTCTTACATATTAGATATACCGAGCAATGCTGCGTGTTATGCATCTAATCTCATTTTCTTTTATTTTTTCAATCAGCAGCCAATATTTGGCGGTCACAAGCTTCCTGTTGGTGCTAAAGTTCAAGCCGTTTATAGTGAAGATGGCGAGTGGTATGTTTTTAATTTTTTTTATTTGCAGCGTTTCATTTTTTACTTATATGTATCTATGTTTGACTTAATTAAATATGCAGGTATGATGCAACAATAGAGGCTCTTACACCAAATGGGTATTTGGTTGCATACAACGGATGGGGAAATAAGGAAGAGGTACAATTTTTAATAAATCGTCTGTCGAGTCTTTATATATAGCTTGACTGATATTCTGTAAAATGTGACAATTATGTGCAGGTTGATCCTGATAATATTAGGGTTTTAGATGATGCGACAGTTGACCCGCTGCTGGAAGCTGAGAAGGAAGCAGAAGCCACAAAACAAGCTCTGAAACGCAAGATCGCTTTAGCTGCTTCTACTGACGAATTCCAGTCTAAAAGCTTGCCAGCTAAGCTTCGTATTGAACCAGAAGACTCGGAGGATGTGGTAAGCATATGTAGTTTATATATATTAAATAATTAATTACAACTCAATTTATTTGGTTTTTAATTAATTAAACATTTTCAGAAAGCTGCTAAGCGTAAGAAGATACACCAATTTAAGTCGAAGATGCGAAAGGAGCAAATAGAGGTTGCGCAGAATAAGAAGCAAAACGCATGGCAACAATTTCAAACCACCAAAGGTCGCGCCAAGAAGGTGTGTATGATATCTTTCTATATATTTTCGGAGGCTTGTGAACTTATTATATTGAGTTTTTCATATTAATCTTATTTTTGTTTTGTTTCAGATTGGTTTCTTTTCGGGTCGGAAGCGGGAAAGCATATTCAAGTCTCCGGAGGACCCGTTTGGGAAGGTGGGTGTGACGAGGAGTGGGAAAGGTCTTACTGATTTTCAAAAAAGGGAAAAGCATCTTCATCTCAAGGGAGCTAATGTGGAAAACACTGATGATTAACAAGCTAAGTAGCATCTGATGCACTATTTTCTTTAGTCTTGTGTTGGTTTACTTGTAGAGCAAGGAAACATACAACTCTTTGGATTGTGAGTTTGACTTCAAGTTAACTTTTGCTAGATGCATTTGTACTTTATTAATATCTTATGTTGCACCTACATATCAAAGTCCTGCCTGAGACTATCCTCTATGGTGAGGGGCATCGATGCCCTTCTACATTGCCACGCCAGCAGCCACGTAAGCACCGGAGCATCGAAGCCCCAACCTATAATGCCCCACTATGGTTTAATGTCCCTTGGGCGCTCATTATATATATTTATATCCCACAAAATATGCCCCAAAGGCACCTGGCGTTCGAACGATCTTTCTTCCACCGCGCGTCCCTCCCTCCATTGCCGCCCCCGGCGGTGTTCCGCGCCCCCAGGCCACCCTCCACCGCGCCCATAGCATGGAGTCTGAGTAATAATATTTATTTGCTTTAGCCTTCTCGTGAAACTGGTGCTGGCCGGCATGGAGTCTGAGTAATAATATTTATTTGCTTTAGCCTTCTCCTGAAACTGGTGCTGGCCCGGCTGTGTTGCCTGGCCAATTGGTTTTGTCATTGTTTATATAATCGGCTAATTGTTATAGGTTTTTGTCAATATCTAAGTGGTGAAGTTGCAGCCGTGACATAATAATATAGGTTGAGCTTATTCTTTTTTGAAAGCAAAATTTATTTTAATTTTCGGCTTATTCTTTTTAAAAGAAAATTTATTTTAATTTTTGGGACTCGAACCCACGATTTTTGGGTATAAACTTTATAAAACTTGGATTTATATACAAATTTATCTAAATAACATTTATAATATGTGTTGGTCTTTTAATCTTCTAAAATGTACATCAATGTTCCAAGTCTAAAATGGCATCTTGATAAATTCTGTTAAAAAGAATGCAAATTGTAGTCTGCTACCAATACACAAAGCTTGCCCTTGATCACCTATATGACTATCAATGGTGATAGCAAAATCACCGGTAACGGGTAGGAATTGAAATTGAATATATAACGGATAGATCAACGGCTCGTTTCGGATACAGATTCACCACCGAAACAAACAGTCGGGCTGCGATTTTTAACCGAAGGTACAAACACACCACTCCGGATAAGAAACCGTGTCTAAGATCACCACTCGAGATGCCAAAATCGAGCTAGCAAAGACAAATCTATCTAACTCTCACACATAAGAGATAAATTAATCAAACTCATTTTAAACAAAAACTCATCTGCCTTCATTGGATAAAGAGAACAGTACATATAGAAGTTAAAAGAAACTACCCACGTTCTAATTTTAGGGAAATAAACAAAGTACTACCTAAAAAGCATAAAGAAAAACTAGCCAAAGCTTTAAAAAAATGCAGTAACATAAACTAAAAAGGAGTGGGCATAACCCACTGATGATGGCAACGTGGTGTAAACAACCCATGGATCCTTCAACCTCCTCCATGGGGCTCCATCTGGATCAACTTGAGCCCAATGCCCACTGGCCCATTCTGTTCACTAGACCCATATATAGTAGCTGGCCCAGGTCCAATAAAATCAACAGCTGACTCGTTTAAATTCTTAACGTCTATTCCATGTTGATTAGATTTACCGCTATCATCCACTCCACCTTTGCGAAAGTTTGCCCTCAAACTTGAGAAAATAGAATCAAATTTATATAAAGAAGACATGTCAAAAGAAAACAAATATAGAGCCCGCTGGTTGCGGTAATGGGGTGACAGGGTAGTAAGGTAATTTTCCTTCCCTCTTTGAGAAACGAGTATGTATTTTGATGCCCATCGTGCATAACCCGCCTATCAAATAACCAAGGTCTACCTAATAATATGTGGCATGCATCCATGGGCAGAATGTCGCACCAAACTTCATCTTTGTATTCCTATCCAATGGTAAATAATAGTAAGACCCGTTTGGTGACTCGAATACCTTTACCCTGGTTGAGCCAATGGAGATCATAAGGTGAGGGATGTGGTTCAGTTGACAGGTTCAATTTTGTGACCATGGATTGTGAAGCAACATTAGTGCAGCTGCCGCTGTCAATGACGACTGAACAGACCTTGTTCCCTATACTGCAACGAGTTCTAAACAGTGACTCTCGTTGTGCATTGTCACCTTGAACTGCAGTCCTACTTTAACACCCTTTGTATCATCAAATTCTCGCCTTCATCAGGGCCCACTACCACTTCTTCAACGGTTTATTGAGGAGTTGATTCTTCATCAAACTTAGGTTCGGTTTCAGCCTCAAATTCTGCTAAAGTGATGACCCGTTTGTTAGGGCACTCGGATGCGAAGTGGCCCAATCCTTGACATCTAAAACAACGCCGAGATACTTTGGAATGCGGGTTAGCTGTCTCTGGTGTTGTTATGGCTTTTGTAGAAGCAGGTTTGTGTGTGGGTAGCACAGGTGAGGGTATGGTAGTAGTAGCAGCACGACCCACTTCAGCCTTTCCTTTCATCACTTGTTGTTGGTCTACTCTATGAGACAACATTGTCAATTCTGCCAAAGAAGAGTAGGGTTGCAGCTCTATAACATGTGCAATTCTGGGTTCAAGACCTCCTAAATACCTGACAAGAGTTTGTGGATCATCTTCATTCAACCCACACTTCATGATGAGATACTCAAAATCTTGAGAATACTCTTGGGCCGGTCGTGATCCCTGTTTCAGAGAATGAAGCCTGGAGAAGTTGTCTTGCACATAATAAGTAGGTAAAAACTTTTGCTTCAGTAGCTTCTTCATATTGGACCAAGTTCTCACCTTATCTTTACCCAAGCGTTCCCTTTAACACAAACATTCTCCCACCACGTAGAAGCGTATTTTCGCAGCTTTAAGGCTACGAGCTTGACCTTCTTGTCATCGGTTGTTTGTTTGTAGTCAAAGACCCTTTCTACAGTACGCATCCATTCAATAAAAGTATCCGGATCAAGCTTCCCGTCATACTCGGGTATGTCAACTTTGATATCGTTGCTGTAATTGGTGTCTCGGTGTTGGCGACCATAGGGATTGTAGTCGGTGTCGTCATCTTCAACTTCTGGTCGGTAACGAACGGGGGTTCGATCCCGGCCCCGCTGTTGTCGCATGGCTGCTGTTAGTTCACGAAACTGGTCTTGTAATTCTCGTAATTGATTTTCCACAGTTCTTCTTTCGTAGGCCATGATTGTAGGTAACAATTGACAGAAATTTAGGGTTGTTGTGGATAGGAACAGTGGAATCGAGCTAAGCTCTGATACCAAATGATAGCAAAATCACCGGTAACGGGTAGGAATTGAAATTGAATATATAACGGATAGATCAACGGCTCGTTTCGGACACAAATTCACCACTGAAACAAACAGTCGGGCTGCGATTTTTAACCGAAGATACAGACACACCACTCCGGATAAGAAACCGTGTCTAAGATCACCACTCGAGATGCCAAAATCGAGCTAGCAAAGACAAATCAATCTAACTCTCACACATAAGAGATAAATTAATCAAACTCATTTTAAACATAAACTCATCTGCCTTCATTGGATAAAGAGAACAGTACATATAGAAGTTAAAAGAAACTACCCACGTTCTAATTTTAGGAAAATAAACAAACAAAGTACTACCTAAAAAGCATAAAGAAAAACTAGCCAAAGCTTTAAAAAAATGCAGTAACATAAACTAAAAAGGAGTGGGCATAACTCACTGATGATGGCAATGTGGTGTAAACAACCCATGGATCCTTCAACCTCCTCCATGGGGCTCCATCTGGATCAACTTGAGCCCAATGCCCACTGGCCCATTCTGTTCACTAGACCCATATATAGTAGCTGGCCCAGGTCCAATAAAATCAACAGCTGACTCGTTTAAATTCTTAACGTCTATTCCATGTTGACTAGATTTACCGCTATCAAATGGGGTGTGCAACGGGTCAAACCTGGACCGAAACCCAATTTTCTGGAAAATGGAATCTTAATTTTGTTCTTTCTTTTAACAGCTTTTGGAACTAAAAGCCACCCTCGGGACCTGAGTGAGCCTTCCTGAAACGGGATGTCAACCGTCCATACTGATTTTGACACTCCGAGTCTGACTCTCCCAAGAACACCATCAAAGAGGAAACCCATGAAAGAAACTCCTTGAGTCAGGTTTCGAACATGAGACCTCATCCTCATGGCTCTTAATTTCATTCTTAATGTCTAGTTGGAATTAATTCTCTCAAACTCAATCATGCAAAAGAATTCAATAATCCTTCCAAAATGTGAAGGAATTCAACTGAAATAAATGGAATCTCCAACCACAAACTGTGTTTGGCGGCTACCTGCTAACCGTGTAATGCCTACTTATGTCTCCCGTCATATGATCACAGCCTTTCGGTTGTCAACTCCGCACTCCCCTTTCATCAAATATTCAAGGTTTTACGTTTCTCATACTTTCTTGAACCTATAGTACTAATATTTTAGTTACTTAAGATTATGTTATTGATGAGATTATGTTTCTTTAAGAACTATTTATTGATTGGTAAATCATCAGTAATTATAGAAAATTTATTGGTGACACTTTTCTGTAACATAAATCATTATAGAGCTAGCTGTTTCTGTAACATTTATCGTCCTTCCAAATCTCATCAATAACATGATCTTAAATAACTAAAATATTTAGAACTATGGGTTCAAGAACGTATGAGAAACGTAAAACCTTGAATATTTGATGAAATTATGAATAGTGAATAATACTTAGTGGAGTCAAATACCAAGGGCTGGTTATGTGAAGCCTACAAAGAAAGACGAGCGATTTTTTGTAAATTGTTGGTTTACAGAAGGGAGTGTTTGTGATTTTGACATGTCGTCTTTCTTTCTGTACACTTGCAACAATGTTTCTGTTTAGCATCCTTTTATCTTTAGATTAGATATGTGTAATAAAGTATCAGGTGATATAATAAGAAGCATTAAATAATTAGCACAAGCTCCTTGGCTTTCTGTTCCTTTTCTTAGGAGGCTCTTTTTTTCAATCGTGATGCTATAACAATGAAACTCAGAAAACGGACCAAAATTTATTTCGTTTAAACCACCAATAAAGTTGTTAATGACTATTGCCATAGTCTTGAAGACAACTTGTCAAACCATACAACAATCAAAGTATCTTACACAACCCAAAGAGAAGCCAACTGCAAATGCAGCATAAACATTCTAATAAAGATGAATTTATTTAAGGGGCAAACATACAAAATAAAGATAAAGGTGTAGGAAACAATTTGTCTGCATTTCCTTCCTTCTTTGCAGCACCTGATACCAAAAACAAAATACCAGCAATCAAATACTTATGTTCTTAAATCCCGTATGAAACAAGAATACAGACCTCTAACCAAAACACATACGATGCAGCAAATCCGATCATTGTGGAAACCAAAAGACTACGTTATTATTAAAGATTTAAGTAAAATTCAATGACGAAAACCTATGTTTGTTATATAGGACTAAAGATGTTAATTTATAAGGGTAAAAAAGAACCATATTAAACCATGATAGAACTTGTCTGCTGATCTATGATTTTGGGTAGATTCACTAACTCACTCACCTCACCTCACCCTGATATGATAAGAAAAGAAGATAATAATCATTTTCAGCCCTAACTAACTAACTAACTAACTAACTAACTAAACTCATATATACTGGATGCCCCATCTGACGGGCTTCTACCACTCAGCCCATGTTTCACATTCCCACTTCCTTTTCATTTTTTTCCTTTTTATTTTTATAACTCATTTCCCCCCCTTTTTTTTTAAAAAAAAAAGCCGTATTACACAAACTTAAAAAATCACTAACATCCATTAGTTACGCTCCATTAAAAACAAATACCTCCTTAGTTGGGACCATCAGGTTAAAGTTTGGATTGTTATTTATCATTAGGACATAATTAGAATTATTTAAAACCAATATTCCAAAAAAATAAAAGGGTATATGATAACACTCATTTTGATATTTTGTTTAGAGCCGGTAAGAAAACAAAATGCAAGTAAGAACAAATCCTTGAACCTACCGTACTATTAAGCAATAACTCTTTCCATAAATAATATATATTTTTATAATTTTTTGTTAATATAATATTTAAAATTATATTCAGCTTAATTAAATTCAACATATTATAATTTACTATACTAATAATAAGAGTAAGGTTAAAATACAAAGTACAACAAAAATTAGAAAGATTCTAATTCATTGATTTAAATTTGGATGATGAAGATTAATTTAAAAATAAAAATTTGTTACAGAAAACTCAGAAAATCGAACAAGAACGATCAAATTGAGAGACTATTATTATTTGTGATCAAAAGATTAACAATTGTTTACAATGAATTAAGAAATCAAAAAGTAAGTCAGAAAACCTCAAATCTTAACTAATATAGTAAAACCCTAAATGTTCAACGAGTTGTTAACAAGACTTAACAAATAATCTTTAATTCTGGCATCTTTAGTCCTTCATCTTCTGGTCATGGTTTAAAATCAACTTTAAACCTTGTCACAATTATAAACCACTTTGCAGTATTTACTATTTAGCCCCTGCACTAGTATTAACAGCTTTAACATCATTTTATAACAATCTCCACCTAATGATGTTATCTTTTATCACCTAACTCCTAAATTTTTGACACATAAATCAAACTTAGGACCTGGTAAAACTTTGGTAAACATACCTACAACATTCAAACTGTTTTCACATTCTCAACTTGAATCTGCCTTGAATTTATCACCTCATTTATGAAATGATACTTCACATTTATATGCTTTGACCTCTCATAAACATGATATTTTTGGACAACTGGATTGCTCCCTGATCATCACAAAACACAACATTTTCAATCTTTAAACCCAGATCCAGCACAAATCCTTTTAACCATAATGCCTCTTTTACGGCTTCGGTTAAGGCCATGTATTTAGCTTCCGTTGTTGACAAAGCGACAACCTTTTGTAATTGGGCTTTCCAACTTACAATATTTCCAAAAACAAGAAAACTATAACATGTTATTGACCTCCCCCTATCCATGTCTTTTGCATAATCAGCATCAACATACCCAATGACCTGTTTACCCCTGTCATCTGTCTTCTGATCAAACACTAGACCAACATCACAAGTACCTTTAAGATACCTCAAAATCCATTTCACAGCATCCCAATGATGCTTTCCAGGATCTGCAAGATTGCTACTTACCATGCGAACTGTATAACGAATATCTGGTCTGGTACAAACTATAAGATACATAAGGCTTCCTACAGTGTTAGCATATGGTACTTTTTCCATGTATTTTCTCTCCTCATCAGTTTTAGGAGAACAATTATTTGACAACTTAAACTGAACTCCCAAAGGTGTTTGAACTGCTTTGCTATTTTCCATATTAAAGTTATTCAACACCTTTTTAATATAAGCAGTTTGAGTCAGTTTTAGTACCTTTTCAGCCCTGTCTCTAGTAATCTCCATACCCAATATTTTCTTGGCTTCTCCAAGTTCCTTCATGTCAAATTCTAACATTAACAACTCTTTTGTCACAACTATTACTTTCTTATTTTTTCAAGCTAATAGCATATTGATGTATATAAAACTATACATCTTTTTAGCATCAAATAATCTCTAAAAACTACAACTTCTATCCAATAATATAGCTCAAATAGCTACTTATCATGTTAAAATGTATTTTCAGGTAAAATCAAGCCTCAAACAAAGAAACGAACGAAAAGCCAAAGAAAAATGAAAGAAAACCCAAGAAAACACTGAAACACGCCCTCATGCTTTCCTATACAAGAAAAGATAAAAATTTGCAAGAAAAAGACAAAATACTGGACAGATGGGCACGGGGTCGTGCCTCAGAAGGCATAGGGTCGTGGTCACCTTTCAGAAAAGACAAAAGAAATATAAAAGATCACTAGAAACAAAGGGGCCGTGTCTCAAGAATCACGCCCCCATGGTGAGTCAGCATGTAGGATCTGATAGAGCATTAAATGCGAGAGGACAGCCGGACACGAGGGCGTGTCTCATGGAGAAAGAGGTCGTATTTAAGTGCCTAGAATGCCTATAAATAGTGGAGCATGTTGCATTTATCAAGTTTGCTTGAAGAAAACTTCTATACGGTTTCTCTTATAAAAACACCCACTTTACACTTATATTGAAGGTCTTGTGGATAGTTTGAAGGCTTGGAGGTTATCATCACCATCATCCATCACCATTGAAGAAGGAAGATTCATCCACATTTGGTTAGATTGTTCTAGTTTGATCATGTGTTTGTTATCTTTATCTCTTTTAATGTTCATAACCATGCTCATTATGAGCTAAACTCTATTTACCATCTAATTTCTATGAATAAGCTTTGTTTTACTTGATGATTATGTTGAACATGTGATTTAGTTTGGTAAAGTACATGGTTATTTTGGAATTATCATTTGATGAAAAATGTTTTATCACTGTAACTCAATACATCAAGGTTGATGATTAACAATCATTCATGATTCACTCATGTTCTTTGAGACTAGAAATGGTAATGAGAATACCTTGATAACTAATTCAAGATAAAACATGGATCCTTATATTGTACTTAGAAATGATGAGATATAAGCTATGATCTGTTTCTCTAGTTTTGATAATTCTGAAATAACATTGTTAACACGATTGCTTAGGTTATCATGCTAGTTAAAGAAATCATATGTTAATTGAATGTATAATTATAACCTAATTAAATCAACCGAGGGGAGGTTGTGTGACTAAACTATAACCACCCGAAGTTGTTAGAATTGGTATTTGAGAAATCGAAGTCAATCCTAATCTTTCTACTTTACCAAACTACTTGCCTACTTAAATTGACATTCTCGTGGTAGTATGAGATTAAGAAAGGGTGGACTTGAAAATACTCATGCTACTTTCTTTTATGTCATAGAACATGTTCACTTAAAAATGAGGGGCTATTCTATCATATATTATGTAACACCCCGTAACCGCAGCGGAAACGTAAACGGGATGCAACAGACACCTCTGATATCAACCACATTGTTTATAAAGAAAACTGAATGCATTAATATACTTCAAATTACATTATCTCATGTTTCATTACCATCTAGGTGATACACACATCATACAATACGATACATAATTCTATTTAATATAATGTATCATAACATCCTGCACACAAATCTTACACACATCAAGCACTTAGAACGTAAGCAATCACTTCATCTTAATCGTACCTGAAAAGCATGTGAGAAAACGGGTCAACTACGAATAGTTGGTGAGTTTCACAATTTGAGTAAACCATGATAAATCAATATCATAATATAATATTATCGATGTAATTATGCTGAGCCCACAAGTGAAACCTCTGACTATCCACATACAACCCCGTGGCATACTCCGCCCACGGACCTGCCCCAAACCGCTATGTCTAACATTACATAGCAAAATAAATAACAACAAAATAGACATGTGCAACTGGCTGGGAAACATCAGCAAATCCATGCCGGACCAGTTGGGTTTGTCAGACCAATGGTACTATTCACACTCTACCGGCTTTTAGCTAATCACTCGTGTTGCGGGGCCTTACAATGTTAGCAACTCAGACAATTACCATCTTAGTACATTTCCGTACGATTCCCGTACAACAAAACATATATAAATACACGCAAATCCATGCGTTCAGTATGTACTTAAACATTTCAATAACAACATGCTTTCCGCCCCGGGAAAATATTTAAAAACAATTCAGAAAAGGGGCTCGTGAAACTCACCTTAGCACATGCAAGCAGGTAACAACAGTCATTATCAGTTAACACGTCTAATCTGTAATATGATCCCTACGATCGTTACTATACAATCACTATTAATATAGCTTTAACCGTGTTAACCGGTACATCTGGGGACACTGTTAACCCAGTACTGTACCCGTTCCGGGGGCAATGTTAACCCAGAAACACTTCTAGGGACATCTGGGGACACTGTTAACCCAGTACTGTACCCGTTCCGGGGGCAATGTTAACCCAGAAACACTTCTAGGGACATCTGGGGACACTGTTAACCCAGTACTGTACCCGTTCCGGGGGCAATGTTAACCCAGAAACACTTCTAGGGACATCTGGGGACACTGTTAACCCAGTACTGTACCCATTCCGGGGGCAATGTTAACCCAGAAACACTTCTCCGGACTCAGATTGTGATATCGTTTAGAGTTCAATAGTCAAAATTACTATTAGTTTGTTTTCCCCGTTTTGCGTGCCTAGCACGGTTATCCGTTTTTTTTACGTTTCAAAAATGAGTTTGGTCACACACGACCCGAAAATAGTGGTTGACTGATAATTTAATTAAAGTTGTGAAATTTGAGCTCGGTTTAGACGCCCCGATTGGCCGCGGGACCCGTTTCCGTCTTTAGTGCACCGGAAACTGTTTTATCGGATAAAATTACCCAAATCATCCGAATTATTTTCGAATGATTTATTTTTACTTGTTTAACTCAGTTATATGAAAATAGTTCATTTTTAGGGTTTTTATACACCGGTCAGCTCGTTTAGGCGAACTTTACCGGTTTACACGTTTTAAACTTTAAAAGTTTGTTTTTGCACAAATAATTATCCGTTTAATCTCGGATCTTGAAATTTTGCACAAATCACTTTTTGACAGTGGGGAATTTTATAAAAATATTTCCAGAATTAATTTTTATAATTAAAATTTATTTATCTATTTTTAAACACCATTTAAACACTAAATATGTCGTAAATACCAAACGACCTTAGAAAAATCCCAAATTTTTCCTGGATGACCCCTGCCATCCACATAGTCCCCTGTAATTTTTTTCCAGAACCAAAATCTCTTTTTACATGCCATTTTCACTAAAACCGAGCTAAAAAACCCTATAACTCATTTAACCGAAAAGCCTATCCAACTGACCTAAAATTTGTGTGTGACTTTTACATGTTATAAAAAGCTTATCTGCAATTTTCCAGAATTTTTCATGATATTTAACTATTTTTCACCATTTTTAGCCAAAACCAAACATTAAATTCACCAAATATTCATCCTTTGTCCAAAAATTACCAAAATTTCACAGATCTCATATTTTCATGTGTAGATCATCTCTGTCAAATTTCGTAGCCTAACTCTAAACGTACCACAATCTGTCCAAAACACTCATAACCGAACATAAACCGAATATACCTTTTGTTTTCCGCCACTACAAGCTACACACTCGTCTTTCCGCCTTATCTACCACTAAATACAGAACCTACAACCAACATACCACAATACCAAGCAAGTTACACTCACAATCAAGCCTCTTACACTATAGTTTCGGTTATTGTTTCAAAACTAAAGTTTAAACCGTAAAAATTCGTTTTTGGTTCGTTTAACTCCTTTCTTGGACCAAGATCCCTTGTATACCCCGTATACATCACTTGATCATGCAAGAATCGGTTTCATCTCGGGTTTTCACCCTTTTTCACTTGAAACCTCATTTTCTTGCAAATAAACTCAAGAAACGAAGATGGAAACGTAAATAACTCGATTTTTACCTCGGTTTTCTTGCAACACACTCGGGTTTTTAGATCATGAAGTGGAGAGGAGAGGAAGATTGTTGAGATGTTTGTGAAAAAAAAGAAAAACAAGACAAGGGGTTATACCCCCTTGCCCGATCGGTCCAAAGAGGGGAGGTGGGGTGGGACCCACTCCTCCATTTCTAGCCACATATTTGGATTTCTGAAATCTGGATAACGTTTTGGATAATCTGGTTCAGTTCGTTTTTCGGTTAAATGTTTAATCTAACTTAAAACGAGGCTAAAATGGTCGTTTTCGGCTTTAAAAAAAGAAATTTATTTAAAACCAATTTAAAACTTTAAAAACTTAAACCATGACATTTATTATCTTAAAACATCATATTATTAATAATTGCGCATCTTTTTCGGCTTGATCGATCGTCTCTTGCTTGGTTTGGTATTAAAGGTTTCGTTTAACGTACCGACGTACCATTAAATCGAAATTCTTTTTCTGTGCTTTAATTCACTTATCCCGAAGCTTTAACACTTCGTAAACATCACTAAATATTATATATCTCGTCTATAATGTAATCCTCGATTCGTTCGGGCTTCAATAACCGTTAATCGGTTAATCGTATTTCCAATACGATTAACTGTATAATCGAATATAATCCATACTGTGAATCATACCTACTCGTATAAACGCATTATAATTCATATATTCATTATTAAATAACACATAAATAGTATATACCGGTTAGGGTATACCTGATTCTGCCGGAATCGTTACATTCCCCCCCCCCCCCCCTTAAGAAATTTCGTCCTCGAAATTTTACACGCCCACTATCCCCTTCCGAAAGAAAGGTGGGGGTTTTTCCTTCAGAATTCACCCTCGCGTTACCAGGTATAATCTGGTCCTCGCTGTGAATTCCACTTAATCTTAATCAATAAAGCTTGGTGTGTCCAAACTGTTTAGTTTTCCCGTCTACTATCTTTACGGAATTATTTATGGTATCAAGCATGTCTTCTATGAGTACCTCCATTACTGGTACTTTCGTTGCCTCATCGCTTAGGTACATTTCAATCCATATACATGGCAAAACATCAAGTATAGTACTTAGCCCCTGGAGTACTTTAATCGATAAACTAAATGACCAATCATGGAGATAGTCTCATGAGGTCCAATATATTAAGGAGCTATTTTCGGTTTTGCCAAACCTCATATCACCTCTCTAAGGTGATGCCTTAAAAATGCCTTGTCACCTCTTTCCAGTGACAATGGTTTCCTTTGAATGTTGGCATAAATCCTTTGCCAATCTCGCGCTGCTTTCAACTTATCTTAAATATTATAAATCCGATTGGTTGTGTCTCGAATCAATTCAAATCTTATGGCTTGAGTGACGCCCATTTTCAATTTAACAAATTGGTGATAATTACTTCACCCATAGAAAGCTTCAAGCTCTCTATGCTTCCTTCCCCGCCTTCCAATAATGGAAGTAGGATGACTATTTCGATCTGAGATAATTGAAAATGGTACTCCACGACGAGATACCATTTCACCATCGTGAATTTGGGCGAGAATTCATTGTGATAATCATCATGGATTGGGATGAAATGCAAGGATTGGTTAATCGATCCGCGATTATCCAAATTGCATCATGTCCTCGGGACGTCTTAGGGAGATGTGTCACAAAATCCATCGTGATTTGCTCCCACTTCCACTCGGGAATTTCCGGTTGTTGTAACATCCCCGAGGGTTTCTGGTGCTCCGCCTTAACTCTCGCACAAGTCGTACACTTACCGACATACGTTGCTATATCCTTTTTCATACCCGGCCACCAGTAGAACTCCTTCACATCCTTGTACATCTTATCCGATCCCGGATGTATGGAATATTTCGATCTATGCGCTTCGTCCATGATTAATTCACGAAGGTCATGGAGGGTCGGGATCCAAACCCGATTTTTGAAATAGAGAATTTCGTCCACGCGCTGTTCGAATTTCTTCTCATTGCCGTAAAGTCCCTCCTTTTCCAATGTACCTCTTTCAACGCCTCACGTTGAGCGACTCGAATCAGGTCCGAAAGGTTCGACTGGACTATCATCCCCAACGCTCGCACTCGCAATGGCTTAACCCGATCTTTCCTACTCAAGGCATCGGCTACGACGTTAGCCTTGCCGGGGTGATAACGGATGTCACAGTCATAATCGCTTAACAACTCGACCCATCTTCGTTGAATATGAGACTGCGGTCTGTTATCATCTATAAAATTTGTACATTTGCTTCGTACAAAGGATTATGAGTTGGGTAATGCTAAAAATTCTTCAATAAACCGCTGATAGTCTCCGGCTAGTCCTTAAAATTGGCGCATTTCCTTTGGCGCCTTGGGTGACTGCCAATTTTAATGGTTTCTATCTTACTCGGATCAACGTGTATTCCTTGATGGTTTACAACGTGACCGAGGAATTGCACTTCTTGTAACCAGAAGTTACACTTGGAGAATTTTGCATACAACTTCTCCTGATTCAGAAGCTCTAAAATTATTCTTAAGTGTTGCTCGTGCTCTTCTTTACTTTTCGAGTAGATCAAAATATCGTCAATAAACACGATGACGAATTTGTCGAGGTAGGGTTTACAGACTCGATTCATGAGGTCCATGAACACTGCCGGCGCATTTGTTAGTCCGAAAGGCATAACTAAGAACTCGTAATGGCCGTAACGAGTCCGAAACGCTGTTGTTGCAACGTCCTCCTCTTGGATTTTTCATTTGGTGATAACTATATCTAAGATCAATTTTCTAAAAATAAATCGCCCCTTGCAGTTGGTTAAATAGATCATTTACTTCGAAGAAGTGAATACCTATTCTTGATCGTCACTTTATTCAATTCTCTCTAATCAATACATATCCTAACACTTCCGTCCTTCATTTCCCAAATAACACTGGTGCACCCCATGGTGACTGACTAGGTCGTATAAATCCTTTATCCAACAATTCTTGCAACTGATTGGATAATTCTTGCATCTCGGACAGTGCAAGTCGGTAGGGTGCCTTAGCAACAGGGCCAGCTTGAGGTATTAAATCGATTCTGAATTCGACCTGTCGGGTTGGCGGTAATCCAGGAAGTTCTTCTGGGAAAACTTGTGGAAATTCGCGTACCACCGGGGTATCATCCACTCGTTTCTCCTCAGAATCTGTGGCCGTCAAGCTCGCTAGATACGCCACGCATCCCTGGCGTAAATATTTTAACACCTTGAGGTGGGATATAAATGGTATCATTGTGCCCGACTTCTCTCCTTGCACTAACACCTCTTCGTCATCCGATACCCGGATCTTGACGATTTTCTTTTCACAGTTTATTTCCACTTTGTTACGTGCTAACCAATCCATTCCCACTATCACGTCAAAACTACCTAATTCTACCGGTAATAAGTCAATCAGGAAGGATTGATCGTTCAGAATAATAGGGCAATTCCGAACTATCTGATTAACTATCATGGTTTTACCGTTAGCGACTTCTACGGTATAAGGTTCTATGGTTTCACTAATCGGTATCTTTCCAAATGGTAGGAGGTTAATAGGAACTAGCTTCTATCGGCGACCGTAAAAATATCACTGAAGCATATTGATTTAAAACTATAACATACTTAATACCACCTTTGGATCATGACGTGCTTTATTCGAATTACTCACAAAAGCACGGCTCCTTGCTTGATCAGAGGTTGATGCTTGTCATGAGGTTCGTCTTCTAACGACACCTTGGTTCAACTTTGGGCAATTTCTCTTGAAAAGTTCTGTACTGCCACATTCATAGCAAGTACAACTGTTTGGCAAAATTTGATTTCTTTGGATGGATTGTTATTGAAGCTGTTGGGTTCGGAGTGGTTGTACACGAATGGGTTGGGGTTGCCGGTTCACATGGCTTTAATTGGTTCTACAATTGGGGCATTACGTCCATCTTTACCACACCTGTGGCCCACTATCACTCAACATTCTTCCTCCTGTCGATAACCATATTTTCCACATTTAGGGAAGGACCCTTCATGCGGTTCATGTTTTCACTCCAGAACTAGTCTTAGTATAATTCTGGGTTGTAGGACATACCTACTTTTTCGAAGGCCTATCTTGCACTATACCTTTATCATTTCTCTTCTTTAACACTCGACGTCTCACCTAACGTCCTTCCAGTCCGCTTCCCATAGAGTCAAATATATCAATGCTGGCTTGTGACACAACCCTTCCAAAGGTTGTATATTTTACAGGATTGACTATACTCCTTATCGATGGAGTTAGTCCCCAATATAGCGCTCACTTCGCTTAGTTTCAGGAGTAATTAGCCATGTTACCAGACATGACAATTCCTTCAAACGATTAGCGTGTTCTAAGTGATCAGCACAGCATTTCTATCTTCCATAGCTCAGTTTCCAATCTCTGAACTTAATTACTCGAATAAAAGTGCTCTAGCACAAGAATTTTAAGTTCTGACCATATCATCTGAGTAATAATTTTCTAACTATAATTTTGTACCATCGTGTTCCATCACGATACAACATAATCTACCAACATATCTGTAGCATATTTCACTACACAATGTTCTAGACTCTTACCAATATCCTTAACCATTTCGATCTTTTCTATCCATTCGCTAATCTATTCCTCCCTTTACCATCAGTAAACTATTAATAATTTCCTTAACACAACCAACAAACATATCCTTCATACCGGATCTAATTCATTACGACTACTATTCATGTTTAGTTTATAACTAATACTTGTAGTCATAATAGTATTCGGTGGGACATTATCACTCTTAGTAATAACTCTAAGAATTGAAATATTCATATTCATGTGATTGCTCGATCTATAATTCTGCGATCACATTTGCATCAACACTAGCAGTGATCTGTGATACGACATTCGGTATCATCATCTGCTATCTTTGAGCAATCAAATGAATCATATCAATCTCCATCATTGGAGTTACTCTTTTTATGTCATTCTGCCGTACCCATCCCGTACGCAGTAATCAATACTAATCTCACCGTATAACTCGTTACCAGCTCAATCATAACAGCAGGTACACATACACACCAAATATTATCATACATATTACACATACCAGTATCTAGTATATATGTCCCACAAATATAATAACATATGGACTTAACCTGACGTCGGTTAAGGTTTAAATATGTTTCATAACCCTTGTCACCAACTGACATATAGATCTTTCTCGACAAAGATTAATGTTTAATATGCTTGATTTCAATATCCTTCTGCATGTCAGCATAACCGATACATGCTCACCGTGAGCACCAAACGATTACGTACCACGGAGTTATAATATCCGTGTCTATTTGTATATCCGGCATACACGGTATACCACCTACGAACGAACAACCAACTATGCTATAATGATTCCAACACCTCTTTGTGTACGGGTAATCATTCTATTCGAGTATACATGGGTATAGGCATCTAACGGATGTAAGGATAACATAGGGAGCTGCAAGGTTCAAGGTAATCGCGCAACCCATGTTGCCTTCAAATATTATCAATTACTATTATGGGAAACTCTATCACTTGCTCAGTCAATGTCCTCAGGCGTTCTAGGTTCGCTAAAATCGGTAATTCTCGATCTGGAGGTGGTATGTCTCATATGTTTGAGGGTGAGAATTACACATATAAATTTCTATATATTATTTTTATCTGCTCATTTATTATCAAATTTATTATTATTATTATTCCTTTTTTTTTACCTTAATGGAATAAGAATGGGTTCAGGTACAGGTCCGTCCGTACGTGAGGGTCGGCGGTTTGGGTGAACACAGGGGGTTATTAAGATATACGGTACCGGTATTGGTAGGGTAAGGGATTTATTAATTTCGGTTGGGAGTGACGGTTACTAGATATTTCTGGTTAATGTCAAACGGGAGATCTAACTTGGTACTATCATAACTATGGCCCGATAAGTCAGACTTATCATCAACCGATGCTCTAGAAATTTCAGCGTCCTTGGTACTTTTATTATTTCATCCCCCGGTTCCTTATCCGGGTCCTATTTCTCAATACATGTACCCACAAGATATGTACATATATATATATATATACACATTAGCACGCATAAATAATATTATATACCTTACACATATGTTGCCATTTTTACCTATTAATGTATCCAGTGACTTCCCCTGAATTCCCTCGTGCGGACAAGTCTGTTATTATGTTCCGGACCATAATAACTCACTTGTCCATCCAAGTTCATCCAGATCTCGTCACTATATATTATTAGTTGATATTCAGATCCTATAATACTTGAGCTACTGGTTATATTTTAGGTATCTTTTAAAGACATCCTAATTCTTTATAACCAATGGCTCTGATACCAACTTCTGTAACACCCCGTAACCGCAGCGGAAACGTAAACGGGATGCAACAGACACCTCTGATATCAACCACATTGTTTATAAAGAAAACTGAATGCATTAATATACTTCAAATTACATTATCTCATGTTTCATTACCATCTAGGTGATACACACATCATACAATACGATACATAATTCTATTTAATATAATGTATCATAACATCCTGCACACAAATCTTACACACATCAAGCACTTAGAACGTAAGCAATCACTTCATCTTAATCGTACCTGAAAAGCATGTGAGAAAACGGGTCAACTACGAATAGTTGGTGAGTTTCACAATTTGAGTAAACCATGATAAATCAATATCATAATATAATATTATCGATGTAATTATGCTGAGCCCACAAGTGAAACCTCTGACTATCCACATACAACCCCGTGGCATACTCCGCCCACGGACCTGCCCCAAACCGCTATGTCTAACATTACATAGCAAAATAAATAACAACAAAATAGACATGTGCAACTGGCTGGGAAACATCAGCAAATCCATGCCGGACCAGTTGGGTTTGTCAGACCAATGGTACTATTCACACTCTACCGGCTTTTAGCTAATCACTCGTGTTGCGGGGCCTTACAATGTTAGCAACTCAGACAATTACCATCTTAGTACATTTCCGTACGATTCCCGTACAACAAAACATATATAAATACACGCAAATCCATGCGTTCAGTATGTACTTAAACATTTCAATAACAACATGCTTTCCGCCCCGGGAAAATATTTAAAAACAATTCAGAAAAGGGGCTCGTGAAACTCACCTTAGCACATGCAAGCAGGTAACAACAGTCATTATCAGTTAACACGTCCAATCTGTAATATGATCCCTACGATCGTTACTATACAATCACTATTAATATAGCTTTAACCGTGTTAACCGGTACATCTGGGGACACTGTTAACCCAGTACTGTACCCGTTCCGGGGGCAATGTTAACCCAGAAACACTTCTAGGGACATCTGGGGACACTGTTAACCCAGTACTGTACCCGTTCCGGGGGCAATGTTAACCCAGAAACACTTCTAGGGACATCTGGGGACACTGTTAACCCAGTACTGTACCCATTCCGGGGGCAATGTTAACCCAGAAACACTTCTCCGGACTCAGATTGTGATATCGTTTAGAGTTCAATAGTCAAAATTACTATTAGTTTGTTTTCCCCGTTTTGCGTGCTTAGCACGGTTATCCGTTTTTTTTACGTTTCAAAAATGAGTTTGGTCACACACGACCCGAAAATAGTGGTTGACTGATAATTTAATTAAAGTTGTGAAATTTGAGCTCGGTTTAGACGCCCCGATTGGCCGCGGGACCCGTTTCCGTCTTTAGTGCGCCGGAAACTGTTTTATCGGATAAAATTACCCAAATCATCCGAATTATTTTCGGATGATTTATTTTTACTTGTTTAACTCAGTTATATGAAAATAGTTTATTTTTAGGGTTTTTATACACCGGTCAGCTCGTTTAGGCGAACTTTACCGGTTTACCGCGTTTTAAACTTTAAAAGTTTGTTTTTGCACAAATAATTATCCGTTTAATCTCGGATCTTGAAATTTTGCACAAATCACTTTTTGACAGTGGGGAATTTTATAAAAATATTTCCAGAATTAATTTTTATATTTAAAATTTATTTATCTATTTTTAAACACCATTTAAACACTAAATATGTCGTAAATACCAAACGACCTTAGAAAAATCCCAAATTTTTCCTGGATGACCCCTGCCATCAACATAGTCCCCTGTAATTTTTTCCAGAACCAAAATCTCTTTTTACATGCCATTTTCACTAAAACCGAGCTAGAAAACCCTAGAACTCGTTTAACCGAAAAGCCTACTTAGACTTCTCCAACTGACCTAAAATTTTGTGTGTGACCTTTACATGTTATAAAAATCTTATCTGCAATTTTCCAGTATTTTTCATGTTATTTAACTATTTTTCACCATTTTTAGCCAAAACCGAGCATTAAATTCACCAAATATTCATCCTTTGTCCAAAAATTACCAAAATTTCACAGATCTCATATTTTCATGTGTAGATCATCTCTGTCAAATTTCGTAGCCTAACTCTAAACGTACCACAATCTGTCCAAAACACTCATAACCGAACATAAACCGAATATACCTTTTGTTTTCCGCCACTACAAGCTACACACTCGTCTTTCCGCCTTATCTACCACTAAATACAGAACCTACAACCAACATACCACAATACCAAGCAAGTTACACTCACAATCAAGCCTCTTACACTATAGTTTCGGTTATTGTTTCAAAACTAAAGTTTAAACCGTAAAAATTCGTTTTTGGTTCGTTTAACTCCTTTCTTGGACCAAGATCCCTTGTATACCCCGTATACATCACTTGATCATGCAAGAATCGGTTTCATCTCGGGTTTTCACCCTTTTTCACTTGAAACCTCATTTTCTTGCAAATAAACTCAAGAAACGAAGATGGAAACGTAAATAACTCGATTTTTACCTCGGTTTTCTTGCAACACACTCGGGTTTTTAGATCATGAAGTGGAGAGGAGAGGAAGATTGTTGAGATGTTTGTGAAAAAAAAGAAAAACAAGACAAGGGGTTATACCCCCTTGCCCGATCGGTCCAAAGAGGGGAGGTGGGGTGGGACCCACTCCTCCATTTCTAGCCACATATTTGGATTTCTGAAATCTGGATAACGTTTTGGATAATCTGGTTCAGTTCGTTTTTCGGTTAAATGTTTAATCTAACTTAAAACGAGGCTAAAATGGTCGTTTTCGGCTTTAAAAAAAGAAATTTATTTAAAACCAATTTAAAACTTTAAAAACTTAAACCATGACATTTATTATCTTAAAACATCATATTATTAATAATTGCGCATCTTTTTCGGCTTGATCGATCGTCTCTTGCTTGGTTTGGTATTAAAGGTTTCGTTTAACGTACCGACGTACCATTAAATCGAAATTCTTTTTCTGTGCTTTAATTCACTTATCCCGAAGCTTTAACACTTCGTAAACATCACTAAATATTATATATCTCGTCTATAATGTAATCCTCGATTCGTTCGGGCTTCAATAACCGTTAATCGGTTAATCGTATTTCCAATACGATTAACTGTATAATCGAATATAATCCATACTGTGAATCATACCTACTCGTATAAACGCATTATAATTCATATATTCATTATTAAATAACACATAAATAGTATATACCGGTTAGGGTATACCTGATTCTGCCGGAATCGTTACATATTATTAGGGCAAGTTTATCACATGTTTACTTAATAATCATCAATGAAGAATGGAGTGGATTCATGATATTAGATGGTAACATTCATTTAATTGATTTACTCATTTATAATTTCTCTTCTTGTCACCTACATACTATATATATAAGTATTTCTATTTTATAAAAATTTTAAAAATTAACCCCAAAATGATTAAAACTCTCTGATTGAACTAAAACGAGGATTCATTATTAGAAACATTTGTGTCCATGGATCGATACTTGGTTCTTACCTATACTATTCTACATATACGATAGGTACACTTGCCTATTTTGTGTCTGTTTAGTTTTAGTAGAAATCACTTTTATAAATTTAAAACACGATCTTGTGCGAAAGCTAAAATTCCATTCCAACCATTTTAAGCACTCAAACGCAACACATCAAGTTTTTGACGCCGCTGCCGGGACACGGTACGTTTCTAAGAACGAACAAAGTTTTAATTTAATCATTGTTTATTATTGTATAAAGTTTTAACTTTTATTTTATTTTCTTTTTACTAACTATTAGATTTGATTTTTTAAGGCTAGTCTAGCATTTACTTTAGCTTAAATTTAATTAACTTATACTTTAGTTTAGTTTTAAAATAGCCTAACCTTTAGTTTAAGTTTCGCTAACTTTTAATTTTGTCATAAATAGTTTAAATTTGATTTAATCCCATGTATGTCCTCTACATTCAAACCTGAGCTTGTTTCCCCAATTTCTGAACCGGAATAAATTTTTCGTCGACGAATACGTAAACGGACTGCAGAAACCGCTGAAAGAATCAAAGATGAGTCAGTAGACGTTACGAAATCAGGAGAAAATCAAACCGAAGAAACGATGGAAGCACAAAACAATGAACCAAACATGAGCCAATATGCCAAGCCAACTCTCGAAGGCTACGACAATGGAGTGGCTCCACCCGATATCACCGTACATTTCGAAATCAAATCAAGTACCATTCATATGTTGGAAAATTCAGTTAAATTTCATGGTCTCCTCGACGAAGATCCTCTTTCTCATATATCTCGATTCTTATGAATCTGCAGAACCTTTAAAATCCAAAACTGTTCAGAAGATCAGATCAAATTCAAACTCTTTTTGTTCTCTCTAAGGGGACAAGCCTTAGAAAGGATAGAATCTCTTTCTTCTGGTTCCACCACCAACTGGGACCAGATGGTTGAACAGTTTCTCCTCAAATACTTTCCGCCTGATAAAACTGCCAAATACCGAGCCAGCAATACCGGATTCTGGACCGATGATGATGAATCGCTACATGCAGCGTGGGAGAAATACAAAAGTTTTCTAAGAAGATGCCCACATAATGGACTAAGCGTATGGTTACAAGTACAAACTTTCTTTGACGCACAATCCAGTCAAAACAAACAGGCCATCGACCAAGTCACGGTGGAGACTTGGGATCCAAATCACCTAACGAAACATTTGAAATCATGAAGAAGGAAGCAAAGAAGAGTTTCGCTTATAACCCACCAAGATCTACACCAACCCATAAAGAAATGCATTGTAAGACCCCAAACCCGGGAGATCCTACAGTTGGTCATTCATAAGCACATAGTTCTAAAATATGGAATAAACAGGAAACAACTACAGCGGAAAACACTCAACATTCAAAATTTAAATAAGCAACAAGATTTAAACAAAGGGAAATAGAATGCCAGTCTTGATGCGGGTAACTTCATGCGCAGCGAAGAGATCCTCTTTCCATCACCAGACCTGTAAACTGTCTGATATATATTGAAAACGTCAGCTTTGCTGAGCGAGTTCTAGTTTTAAAATCATCAATGAAGGATTTAAAAAATCAAATAACAGTTCATAAACAAGTGTACGCAACATAACATATAAAATAGTCAGTCCACTGGGTCGTTAAGTGTTCGTAAATGCCCCTAACATGCCAAACACAAAGTCGTAGCACTGTTAGAGGACTTCTTCTAATGCCCTATGAAGGGACTTCTTCTAGTTTCCCCGTGAAAGGACTTCTTCTATTTGCCCTGTGAAGGGACTTCTTCTAGCTGACCTAACCCGTGCACGACCGTTAAAATCATAAACATCAAACATAACATCATGCGCACAAATCTATCATTAAACCATACATAAAAACATTCAAGACATTCTTGGACAATTTCTGTACACGACCGTAAGAAAAACATAAACATTACTATATTATAACTAGTAACATCATATATCCCACTCATGCGTAAAGATCGTATGAAATCATACATAAACATGCATATATTTGTAACCGATTTATGCTCGTTCATCATAAAAGCATGTATAGTAATCATATATATAAAAACCAAAAAATATATATACCAACCCTAAAAATCATTAAAACATTTAAAAGAAGGCATCTAGAACTCACCTTAATGTAATACGCGAGCTACTATAATCAAGAGAACCGCGATACACACGAGCCCTAAAATAAGCTCACCAACTAGTAGTGTTTCTATAGAGAGTGACTGCTTTTAAAATTGTGGACAGGCCGCAACCACCAATTGTTTCTGAATTGACGAGAGGAAATGAACCACACGTCATGATCGACCTATGAATATATCTTCTGATTACTCAAGGTAATGGTGGGTAACAAGAGTAGGTAGGGTTTTATCAAAAGGGAATTAATTCAAAATTTACACAGTGATCCCTTATAGTTTCCCTCATAATTTAATTTGTTCAAAACTAAATAAATTAAAGGTTACATATAAGTACAACTTGCACCAAAAGTTAACTTAACTAATGATTGCTTTATTCAGAGTTAATATATAATTGTACCATACGTTTACACGAATTTGGGGTGTTACATGCACCACGTCGATTCCAACACTCATGTCACCGCACAGTTTGAAGCACTCTCTAAAAAATTCGAACAACTTCAAGCCGAACTATCGAAAACCAAAATCACCTATGACACCTGTGGAGGAACTCACAAGACGAGTGGCTGCAAACAAGTCATTATGGCCATGGAAGAAGTTGACTTCATCGCCCAACAGAACAACGCTTTCAGCAACAACTACAAACCAGGTTGGAGAAACTACCAGAATTTTAGTTGGAATGATGGAGGTAACACTCAAACTCTACCCGGATTCGAAAAGAGGCCGATGAATTAATCCTTCCAACCTAAATCTCAATTTCAAGAACAAAGTTCTAGGAGCCATCATAATCCAAGCTACTCAAAAATTGAAGAAATGTTGATTCAAATCATGACCAAGACAAATGAAGCAGAAAAGAAGGCCGACTCAAGAGCCGTTGATATCAGCGGAGTATTGTTAAAGCATGAAGCTGACCTAAAAAGCCAACAAGCATCATTGCAGAATCTAGAAACTCAAATCGGACAGATTGCTCGACAATTGTCTGAAAGATCACCTGGTGCTCTTCCAAGCAACACTATAACAAACCCAAATGTGACAGACAACGCTGTGACATTGAGAAGTGGCACAACCACTGTTGCCTCACCAACTTCATAACCAGTTATGGAGAAGGAAGTCCCTTATAAGACGCAGGAGATACTGATTCCAACAGGCACCGTACAACCTAAGGAACCAGTCCGAACTTATGTTCCACTTATTCCATACCCTGGACGGCTGAAACAAGAGAGATTGGAAGCTCAGTACGGGAAGTTTTTAGAACTCTTCAAACAACTCCCCAACAACATCCCTTTCGTCGAAGCCATTGCTCAGATGCTGAAATATGAAAAATTCCTTAAAGAAGTGCCGACCAACAAGAGGAAGCTGGAGGAGCTCTCGCATGTCACATTGAGTGAAGAATGCTCAGCTGTCCTTCTAAACAAGCTGCCACCGAAAATGACCGATCCAGGGAGCTTTACTGTCCTTTGTCTCATAGGAAATTTGTATGTTAGCAATGCCCTGGCCGACCTAGGTGCTAGTATTAAGTTAATGCCTTATGCGTTTTTGCAAAACTAGGGATAGTATAACCAAAGCCCACCTGCATGAGCATTCAGTTAGCAGACCGATCCGTTAAATATCCTCGGGGCATTGTTGTAAACATGCTTATCAAAATTGACAAATTTGTTTTCCCAGTAGATTTTGTAAATCTAGATATGGAGTAAGATAAAAGTGTACCTCTAATTTTAGGAAGACCCTTTCTAGCCACTGCAAATGCTATCATTGATGTTTGCACCGGCAAACTCACGTTGAGGTTCAATGATGAGGCAATCACTTTTGACATAGGAAAATCTATGCAACATCCGCAACATCACGATGACACATTATACTGTGTTGATATCATGGATTCTATCATGAGTTGCTATGTGCAAGATTCCTCCATCAGTAATAGACTAGAAACACAAATCTTAACTGAAATTATCACTAAACCCATTTTAAAAAACAAAAATCTTGGCACTATCAAGAACCATCAAGAAAACATCAGAAGTAGTATGTGAGATCACCGAATGTAATGAAAAATCGAAACTATTAATCGAAGAACCAGCAGCCTTAAAGTTAAAAGAACTTCCAAACCATCTCGAATACGCCTTTCTAGAAAAAAGATTCTCAACTCCCAGTAATTATTTTATCTGACCTTTCTAAAGAAGAGAAAGGCGAACTTCTTAAGGTTTTTAAGAATCATAATAAGGCAATCACATGGAAGATCATGGATATCAAGGGCATCGGTCCCTCCTTTTGTACTCACAAAATCCTCATGGAGGAAGAATACAAACCCGTGGTCCAACATCAAAGACTTCTCAATCCCAACATGCAAGATGTGGTGAAGAAAGAAGTAATCAAACTCCTTGATGCCGAATTAATCTACCCAATCTCAGATTCACCTTGGGTTAGTCCAGTTCAAGTAGTACCCAGGAAGGGAGGAACGACAGTTGTAATAAACGAAAAGGACGAGCTAATATCAATGAGGACCATCACAGGTTGGCGAGTTTGCATTGACTACCGGAAGCTTAATAACGCCACAAGAAAAGACCATTTTCCACTTCCTTTTATCGATCAAATGCTTGAACGTTTATCTGGAAATATGTTTTACTGTTTTCTTGATGGATTCCCGGGATACTTTCAAATTCCAATTGCTCCTGAAGATCAGGAGAAAACCACCTTTACATGTCAGTATGGAACCTTTGCCTACCGAAGAATGCCATTTGGACTATGTAATGCTCCAGCCACTTTCCAACGCTGCATGGTGGCCATCTTTCATGAATTGATCGATAACTCTATGGAAGTTTTCATGGATGACTTCTCAGTCTTTGGGGACTCCTTCGATCACTGTCTGAAAAACCTAAACAAAATGTTGGCTAGGTGTGAAGAAGTGGATTTAGTACTCAACTGGGAGAAATTCCACTTTATGGTCTAAGAGGGCATTTTTCTCGGTCATAAGATATCCCAAGAAGGACTAAAAGTTGATAGAGCTAAAATAGAAACCATATCCAAACTTCCGCCACCAACTTCAGTCAAATCCATTAGAAGTTTTCTAGGCCACGCAGGATTCTATCACCGCTTCATAAAAGATTTTTCCAAAATTTCTAGACTTATGACCAAACTTCTAGAGAAAGACGCACCATTCGTCTTTAATGAAGAAAGTGTTGAATCATTCAACATATTAAAAGACAAACTTGTCAACTTACCAATCATGACTACACCTAATTGGAGCCTTCCATTACAGATCATGTGTGATGCAAGTGACTTTGCAGTTGGAGCCGTACTCGGACAACGCAAAGAAAAACATTTTCACCCAATTTACTATGCTAGTAAAACTCTTAATGATGCACAAGAAAATTACACCACAATAGAAAAAGAGTTATTAGCAATAGGTTTTGCCTTTGAAAAATTTATATCTTACATAGTTCTTTCCAAAACCATAGTTTACACCGACCATGCCGCCATACGATACATATTTAATAAACAAGATGCAATACCCAGACTTATCCCATGGATTTTACTACTCCAAGAATTTGACATTGAAGTTAAGGACAAGAAAGGAGCAGAGAATGTAGCCGCAGACCATCTCTCACGCTTAGAATGTCCAGCTTCAGAAGAACATCACGAGGAAATTATCAATGATAATTTTCCACACGAAGTTCTCATGCATATCCAAGCATTCATGAAAGAAGAGGATGAAAGTCCCTGGTTTTCCGATTTCGTAAACTATCTAGCTTGCGGAATCCTAAGAAAAGGGCTAACTCATCAACAAAGGAAGAAATTCTTCTCCGACCTTAAGTTCTACTTCTGGGAAGATCCTTACTTGTTTAGTATAGGTGTCGATCAGGTAGTTAGTAGGTGTGTATCAGGAAAGGAAGCCTTAGATATTCTCAAACACTGCCATGAAGGACCAACTGGTGGACACCACAGTACCGCTGCCATGGTCAGGAAAGTGTTTGACGCAGGGTTTTTCTGGCCCACCATATGTAAAGACACACATGCTTTAATCCAAGCATGCGATGCTTGTCAAAGAGTCGGGAACATCTCAGCCAAGAATGAGATGGCCCAAAAAGGCATTCAAATTTGTGAGGTCTTTGATGTATGGGGAATAGATTTCATAGACCCATTTCCTAACTCATTCGGGAATAAGTACATCCTTGTGGCAGTCAAATACGTGTCTAAATGGGTAGAAGCACAAGCTCTTCCTACTAACGATGCTCGAGTAGTTGTACGATTTCTGAAAAGTTATTTTCACTATTCGGTACTTCAAAAGCCATAATCAGCGACAGAGGTACTCACTTCTACAAAGCCTTGATGGACAAAGTCTTAGCACTTAACACGATATGGAGTTCCACCACTGTTTGGCAACACCATATCACCCTTAGACCAGTGGACAATTAGAAGTCTCGAATCGGGGGATTAAAAAAGGATCCTATAAAAGAACTATAGGAATGAATCGCAAAAATTGGGGAGAAAAACTACCTGAGATGATTAAAAAAGTACTCACTTCTGTAACACTCTAATGGATAAAGTCTTAGCACGATATGGAGTTCACCACCGTTAGGCAACACCATATCATCCTCAGACCAGTGGATAAGTAGAAGTCTCAAATCGAGGAATAAAAAGGATTTTAGAAAGAACTATAGGAATGAATCACAAAAACTGGGCAGAAAAGTTAGATGACGCTCTGTGGGCCCTTAGGACAGCCTACAAAACCACCATAGGAACAACACCCTTCAAACTTGTTTATGGGAAAGCATATCATCTACCAGTAGAACTAAAACACAAAGCTTACCGGGCTCTTAGAGCAGTGAACTTTGATCTAATGTCCGCCGGTAAAAACCGGGAAGATCAAATTCACGAGTTCGAAGAACTAAGAGCACTGGCCTATGAAAAATCCTGGTCTTACAAAGAAAAGACTAAACGTTTGAAAGACACCCACATAATAGGAAACAAGAAATTTCATGTTGACGATCGTGTACTGTTATATAACACACGTCTACGACTTTTCCAGGAAAGTTGAAATCTCATTGGACAGGACCATACATAGTTGAATCAGTTTTTTACTATGGGACAGTCGGGATTTCAAATTCTGACGGCAACGGGTTTAAGGTTAATGGACATCGATTGAAACCATACATCGATGGAGAATTCGAAGATGTCCCGGAGGTCGTAATCCTCTACCAAAACAAATGAACATACTGGAAGTAGGGTCTGGCCAAGACCCTCATTAAACCAGGCCTTGTATATATGTTCTTTTGTTTTACTTAAAAAAAGGAGAGTCTTAAAACATCGTGGCATGCCTCAATAGGCACGGCCCCGTGCCATAAAGTGCGGGCCGAAATCTTCGCTGCAAAAATCTCGTTCAGTCTGGTTTGTAACAAAATTGTCAGACCAAAAGCACGGGGCCGTGTTCCTAGAAGCATGGGGCCGTGTCTGGCAGTTGTATGGCTATAAATTGCATCTCTTGCCAATGCATTTCTTGCACCAAACCAAACATAGACTCTCACCCCTGAGAAATCAAAATGCCAACTGAGATGAGCAGTGAAATTCCCGTTCCTCGCCAACCGAGAAACGAAAGCCGACACATTTCCAAACCCGAGCTACTTATCAAACTTCAAGAGCTCATAAAGGAACTCACCGAAATGAATCTCCTTTCAGAGATGCGCCTCATACAACTCACCGAGTCAATGGAAAGCATGAAAATGGAACTACGGTACATCAATGAACAATTTCAGTTTCAAGTCCTTCGTTTCACCTATGTTCCTCCACCTATGCCGTTCGATGGAGGAGATCCACTCAGTGGAATTTAGAGATACTCCTCTTTATCCTTTCATGTGCAATCAAGTGCAATAGGCACAAAGTTTAGGACTTTCGAGCTTATCCCGACTTAATTTCATGTTTTAGGATATTCGGGATTATCCCGACTCTATGTTTAGGACTTTATTATTAATGAAAAGTAATTTTAGGACGTCAAAAATGTTCAGTTAACATCTTAAACATCATTCCGAAAATTTCTGTTCTCGCGTTTTGCTGAAAAATCAAAGATAATATTTCAGTGACAAAAAGTACGGGTCGTGCCTCATCTTACACGGGGCCGTGGTCACCATAGAATGTTCAGCATGATACGCGCTGACTCCGTGCAACTCTCTGAATCAGAAACATTTATTCCATCAAAAACACGGGGTTGTGCTTCACTAAGCACGGGGCCGTGCTCGACGTTCCAGTCTCTATATATTGCATGCCTTCCTCACTATTCGATTCTTACCAAACTAAAAAACCTGAAATGGACAACAAAAGATGGAGTGGAAACCATTGAGGAAATTCAAAAATGGTGAATCTTCCTCAAAACTTGAGGAAGAAATCATAAGGCTTCAAGGCATAATAAGAGACCAAGTCGAGAGTGACATCCAAAGAGAAGCTCGCTTGATCGAGTTGACGAACAAGGTTAAACTACTGAGGTTCGAGAATTTCCATGTTGTTGAGAACCATAACAAATATGTGGACTACAAGCTTAATTTCCTTAACCGAGAAATCAGAAAGCTCGACAAAAAGCTTTCCGAGCTCTTGGAAGCCAAAAGAGCCCCACCACACATTCAAGATTTGTTCAGGAATGGTGGTTATTAGCATTGTCTTGTTTTCTTAGGAGTTGTTCTTGTTTAAGTAAGTTTCATGTTTCTCGGTTCATGTTGTTTAATTTTCGTTGTAATGTTTAGAAGTTAATGAAATTTCTTAGGATTTTATGTTTCTACCCTTAATCTTCAAAGAAAATCAGTTAAAAACAAACCAACTCGTTAAACAAACAATTAAAACAAAAAGGAACCTGATTGTTACATGCAGCACGGGGCCGTGCCTCAAGAAGCACGGGGTCGTGCCCCAACCTATAGTTCAGTTACGATTTTTTAATTACAACAACAACTTCCTCATAACATAACCCTAAAAACCTACTCCGCCTCTATCCGAAAACCTGCGAACCAACCCCAAAAATTCCAATCCTTGCTTCAAATCTTCAATCTCCAACAAAAGGTATGTCAATTTGATGATTATATAAGTCTAATTAACCATTCTAGGTCTAAATCGCATCCCAAAATCCGAAATTGTTGATGAATCGGGTCAAAACCCAAAAATTAGAATGGTCAATCCTGTAAGTCTACGATCTTGAATTGATAAATTGGTTTGACTAGATTGAAACTTAGGGTAGGAAGAGGTTGTTAAGGAAAAACATACGGGTTCGGGTCTTGGACGACCCATACCATAAAAATCAAACCCGGATGATATTTCTTAAGAACCGGGTTGAATCGCAATTTTGAATCTTAACATTTGCAACATATTAAAAACACGGGCCGCGTTTTTTGCAAAACACACCCCGTGGTCAACTGCAGGTCAACCAAAGTCAAAATCAGTCATGATGACTACAACTGCCAAAACCAGAGCAACATTGGGTTGTGCCTCTAGAGGCACGGGGCCTTGCTTTGCCCTATGTTCCACATCCTGAGCAAAATTTTGAAATTAATTGCCTAATCTTGTTCTAAAAATTCAGACGACTGAATATGGGGATGGAAAAAATGCTTTCTTAGTTTTTCCCGAGAACACAGCACGCGATGAGCTCGCCCGAAAAATATTAGGATACTGTTATGCTTGTAAAGATACTCTGCAGCAAGTAAACCAATGGAGAATGTACAAAGGGCTTGTCAAGGGACTGTGGACACGTGTTCTCAATCAGAATGGCAAGGCAGTGACCGAATTGACTAAAGAATTCTTGGCTTCATTCTCTATAAAAACAAAAGACTTTTCAATGTGGGACGAAGAAGTTATCGAGTTCAGGGATGGAGGAGTATGGTACAAAACCTCGGGTACCCAGCTTGTGATCGATTTGAGAATTTACACGCCCGATGAGACCGATACTCCCATATGGTATGAGGTTGGATAACTTTTACAGATGAGGATGCTGATGAATCCAGTGAGCCAGGAAACACCAGGATACAAGCATGGGAGCAGTTAAGTTTTGGAGGTGAAAGGTACTATCCAAGCAGCACCAAGAGCACCGCCTTACGTGACCCGCTAATGAGGTATATCCACCGCTTCCTAAGTCACACTATCACTCAGCGTGGTCAGAGCGCGGAGGTCGTAGGATTGAGGTATTTATGGGCCCTTTATTGCATCAAGAACGAGGTACCTTGCAATATCACGTACCTATTCTGTCAACTATTTAAAACTAATGCAAATGCAAAGAGCCTAAATACCCCGATCTATGGTGGTGCATGGATTTATAAGCTCTACAAAGCTTATGGTGTAGACAGAGAAGGAACACACAGCCTCAGCTCGATCCCACTAGACCTCAACCTTTGAATCAGTATGCAGATGGTCCAGCAAATTGGCAGAAACCCAGAACAATGGAGGTTTCACGATGCCCTCAACCAGATTTGGGATCCTGAGGACCCCGCTGAGAAGACCATTCAGGACATACCTGAGAGGAGGGCAAGATTGTAACATTCGTCAAATTTGAGTCTCGAGTTGTATCCGTATTGTAAACTTTTATTTTGTAAAACCGAATCAATCATTTTTAGAACCTAAATTAAGTATTATATAATATTATATAGACCTCGATCATTAATAAATCAAGGTTTGTCATATTATAGAGTCGTTAAGAAAACATAAGGGATCCAAACCGATTTTTCGTAAAGTTGTTATGAGTTTTAAGAATCTTTAAACTCAATTTAAACTTGTTTGAAACTTGAGGGGTTATTTTTGAAAATATATATAATATATATATATATAATAAAAAACCCTAAACCTAACTCATATTATCACCAGCCGCCACCCCCATTCTTCCTCTCGGCCTCCGGCACCGTTTTCCGGCGACCGGCAACGCCGACCACCCTGCCGGCCACCACCTCCGACGCACCACCACCTCCGGCCGTCCCTTTCTTCCCCTCTGGTCTGCGAACCTCTCACCCACAACCACAAATGGACCGCCGGACGTTTTTCCGGCGAGTCCCGTTTTTCCGGTAACCCTATCACAGTCGGCCGCCCCTGTTCCGACAACCTTCTACCGTCGCCGCTGACGTCGGAGCACTGCCGTGGCTCCTGGATGCTCTCCGCGTCTCTCTCACTCTCTTCTCTCTCCGCGTCTCTCTCTCTCTCTTCTCTCTCCGCGTCTCTCTCTCCCTCTCGGCTCTCTCCCTCTCAGCTCTCTCTCCCTCTCGCTCTCTCCCTTCGTATCTCTCTCTCTCCCTCTCTCTCTCACTCTCTTTCTCTCTGGTTCGTCTTTCCGGCACGTCTCCGGCAACCTTTTCTCCGACAACCCCGTGAACGACTAATAGGTAAATTAACAATTGTGGGTTTAACTTTGAGTTTGTTTAACAAATTGTTATCTTGGTTCGGTTGTTTGGTACGTTGGTTATTAAACTAGAGGTCCCGGGTTCGGGTCTCATCCTAGATCGGTTTTGGTATTGTTTCTTTTTATACTTTATAAATTTATTATTACTACTAGTATTAACATAAATACATAAAGATTATTATTATTATTATTAACAAGATAATAAATTATTATTATTATTATTATTATTATTATTACTATTACTATTATTATTATTACTATTATCATTATTAACAAGATAATATTTAGTATTATTATCACTATGATTATTATTATTATTATTATTTAACAAAACAATTATTATTATCATTATTTTCATAATAATAGATTATTATTATTATTATGATTATTATTATCATTACTATTATGATTATTAAGGAATATTGTTAAAATCTAATATTGTTAATATTATCTACTTGTTTTATTAAACCGAAACCCATGTCGGGTATAGTTACCACTTAACGTTATCATCACTCGAGTTATATCTTTTATCACTAATATTACTATTATTAAAATGTTATAAGTATTAGTTATTATTAATATGGCACATATAATTATTATAACAATAATTATTATTATTATTATTATTAAAACTTATAAATCTATTAATGATATATTCAACAACAAAAGTAATAATTATTATATTTACTATTACTACTACTATTATTAGTTTTAAAAACAATTCTCAAGTGGTAGTATATTTATATATGTTATTATCATCATGATCTTATATATTTATTTATATATATAACGTATTTTAAAATTATTATTATCATTATTATCTTTATCATTAGTAATATTATTATAAACTTTATTATCAGTTCATTTTTATAAAAACCGAACCCTTGATTTAAAACCCGTCTTGTTTCTATTTAATATTGGTTTAGTTATTTAAAATCCCAATAAATAATATTATTATATTTTAAATTATCAATTAAGTACGAGTCCCTAATCGTTAACAAATTAACCGGTAACCCGATTAATAACCGAACCTTCTCGTTCAATGTTTCAAATGTAGTTTCAACTAATGTTCAAGTTCATTAATATTTTATTTATTCGTTTTCAATTAGCTTTCAAGTCGGATTCATTCGTTTCGTTCACAAGCTTTTTATATGTCGATCATTTATTATTTCCCGATTCGTCAATTGAGGTGAGTACTTTCATACCCCTTTTTCCATCTTCCGTTTTGGGGTGACATTTCATACTTATCAAACTAAATGCTTTATTTAATTGAATCTTTAAACCCACAAACGTGATTGTATACTTTACTTAAATAAATGCTCGATTTGGTGCTATATGCTTACATGCTTAAATGTTTATTGGTTTGGTGGGTAGCCACACTTGAATGCTAAACTTTGAATGCTAAGGCAGGTTGGCCTCACAAAATCCGATCTATTTGGCATCACCTTATAGACGGTATCGCGATCCGAATCGAAATCCCGAGTCCATTTGGTATTCTCTTATGGAGGGTGTCGTTAATGTATTCTTATTAATGATAACTATTTTAGCATGAGGCGGGTATCCTCATGGACACTATGATTTGAGTATACTTGGTTGTTACCATTTAGAAAGGGTCCGAACTATTTATCTTTTGCATATCTAAATTGTTGCTATTATTTATTGTTTTGTATACAAGTTTTGTGGCTTTTTTTATTACTATATACTTATATGCTCAAACTTATGAATTGCTCACCAACCTTTGTGTTGACAAACTTTATTTTATGAAATGTTACAGGTTTGACTTTTGTTGACTCGAGTACTTGACGGAAAACGTTACCAAGACTATTAGGGTATTAGTAAAACGAACAATACGAATGCTATTTGTTTATATGGACGAGATGTGTTGTTATTGATTTGTTGAAATAAAATGAGTTGAATAAATATGGTAACTTTAAATAGTGTCTTGTGTATTTGTCCAATCACGTTGCACCCTGGCGTGTTCCGCCGCCTTTGGTCGGGGTGTGACAAAGATCACCGCCACGTCAGACCCGCTACCGCACTTAATCTCAGCAGGGCAGCCCATCATCATCAGGAGCCGGCCCCAACACGTCATATCAAAGCCAATACTCTTTCGAGGGGCTATACGGGCTCATTGACAAGTTACAGACTCATACCACCGCTTGTTTTGACAGGTTATCAGGACATATTGCTGCATCTGACACACATCGTGCCGCAGAATATGCAGAGAGGAGGCGGGAGATTCATCAGTTGAGTGATGTAACCCCCCGGCTAAAGCGGAATACGCCCGGTTGTGACGTACAGATTGTTCAAAACAAATGTGACACTATTAAGTGACAATATTATCATTAATTCATTCAAAGGCATCAAGTACACAAGTTGTTGCAAATAAAGAAATTAGAAGGAAAATAAAACGTTCAACTCTCATTTAAAATATCCTAGGTCTAGTGTCTTCATCTATTTCATCCTCTAATAATTGTAACTGTAACGTAGATATAAAATAATGTCAACTAACTTAATAGTTGGTGAGTTCACACAGTTTAAATACTACATAAAAACCATGCAATTCCATAAAACTTGTGGAAAACAAATAAGGGTTCTTTACACTCGAATCAAATGTCCAGAGTGCAAAGAATAAATGAAGGTCTTTTCCGGTTGGGATTGTGCACCAACGTACTCAGATCGGGGTCCCTTTTCCACTCGAAACACGGTCCTGAGTGCAAAGGGGGGCGTATGATCATACTTATCGAAGAAATCCATGCACGGAATATTTGAGCAAGTAACAAGTTAACACACAAGTCCATGATGCGAATTCTTGCTTGTAATAACAAACAACATGTAAATGGGTTTGAATACGATATATATATGTTATCCCCAAAAGTAGTAAAAGATAAAAAGGGGGTGTGAGAAACTCACATTTGAAATTGGAATAACAAATTGGAAATGAAATAGGAAACGCGTTATATGAAACCAAACGTTCGAATCTTACGAGCTAAAATAATAAGAAAACGATAATTACTAACTAATTAATGGAAATAACATATCGGTTTTAAAGTCCATGTATTATTGTTTGTATATATACCTGTATTTATTTTAACATATTTTAGTAATGAGGTCTAACGGAATTTAACAAATTATTGTTAGAATATTACTTATAAGATGAATATTGAATATAATAATGTTTACGGAATTTTAGCGTTACCGGTATGTTTATTTTTTATAAACGTTTGTTGGTTTAGAGTTAAAGTTACAACGATATTAGATCATATATATACATATTTATATAGTTATTTTACGAGTTTTAACAAACGGTTCGGGTTTGTAAAAGTTTGGTATTTGGATGTAAAAGATTGAAAATAATCTAAAATAATTTGTATTTAACTTAATAATGATTTTATTTATTTTATATTGATTTATAAACATATATATAATTTATTATAATTAATAAACATGGTTTAAAAAATATGTAAAAAGGATGTGCAGTGACCCGGGTTCGAACCCGGGTCTCCATGATGACAGTAAGAGTACACAACTACTAGACCAGACAAGATTTGTGTTATATCTTCAGAAACAAAACTATATACATAATCAAGGTTGCAAAAGTCGCTAGGCGGTCCCTAGGCGGCCGACCCCCTTGGAGGGAGTACTCGGACATGATAAATATAAAAAAATTATTTTTTGGGTAATATATATATTTCAAATATCATAAGTTTACTAATATTTATAACAAAATAAGTGAATATCAATATAAATAAGAGAAATGCATTTTTAAATAATTCTAAAAATTGTTAATTATTAATTAAAAAAATGATATTCATTCTTTAATACTATAAAAATACGAATTATGTTGTATTTTTAAGTCAAAATAGGTCCAAGTTAACCGACTAGATGTATTTCTGGTTGATGTTGACCACCTTTGAACAATTTTAATAACTATGCGGAGTTAAAGAAACTCCCCTCGGCACCATACCTTGTAGCGAGTACTCGGCCTTGTAGACCTACTTTTACAACATTGTGTAACATAATACACTTCAAGTTCATCATCTTCATATCAACCCTAGGTTCAATTCTCTAAATCCGTTCCATGTTTGTTTGATTTATGTTAGGGGTTTTGTTATACGCTTGAAAATGAAACGAATTCATATATCACTTACTTAATTTTGGTGTCGTAAACCGATGAACTGGGCTTGGCCGAAACCGATCTTGGATGAACTAATTAGCGACCGAGGACAGTTTGTTTGTAATATGTTATGTTTGAAAAATGTTTAAGAGAAGTTTATCGTTCTATTTATAGCCTCAATTGCATCTCTTGGTGTTTAATTCGAGTTAATAGGGTTTTATTATAATCCGATTGGTCGAACGATTAATGAGTGTTTAATAGGTTGTTAATGACGAAATAACTCACGAATTAATGTTTATAATTAGTGGAGAGATCGTTTGGGATGATTAACGGATTGAAATAAATGTTAAATCGTCGTTTTAGAGGTCGCCGGAGTTCCTCGCCGTCGCCGGATCGATCAGCCGGAAAACCGAAGAGAAGAAGGGGGGACGGGATTAGGTGTGACACTCGTCAATTTCAGGTTAACTCCGTTAACTCAAACTCCGTCAATTCAAACTTAAGATCACTGGATCTATAACGCACATCTCATTACATTTAAAATAAGGTTTTAAATGACGCTTGACAATTACTACATGTGTAGTCTTTCGGGAATTGCACCGAAACGCAAACGGTGACGCGAACCATTGGTGAATAAACGAAAAACGTCAAAACAATAATTATGTGATAATTATGTGTTATGTGATAACATTGTATGAAACGTTAACTCAAGATGCAAACAAGTCAATTTAAGCTAGAGAAGTAATTATTAGAAGTTGAGGGACCTAGATGTAACATGTTATTATAAATAATAATAATAAACCCTAACCTCTTTCTCTCCCTCACATCCGATCGGCAGCCCCCCCCCCCCCCTCTCTTGCGATCGGCAGCCACACACACACACATATCACACCCGTTTTGATCTCATTCTTCATAATCGGAGCATCATACACTCGTTTCTAAGCACCTCTCACGTTTCCCTTGGTTATTTCTGCGTTTTAAGGTATAATTATGAAACCCTAACTTTTGAATATCATGTATTAAGTGTTTTATGATTGATATTGGCTAGAGGATGATTGATTATGTGTTAGTGTTTGATATTGATAGTCATATGTGATTTTGAACGGTGAAAGATTGATGAATCATTGATTGTTTGTAAACCCTAGAGGGTTATTACTGATTTTGGTGATTAATTACGTTCTTTACATGTTTGGAGTTATGTCGTATGCATAGGATGCATGCTAGATGATTGTTTATGCTTGCTGAGTTTTGACAGCAGTGATTGTTAAACTTGAACGATGTGTAACTTGTTGAATATAAAAGCAAACTGAGCTAATTATGCATCTACAAGGTAGTACTCTGAGTCTAGTTTTCAGAAAGTCCAACCACGCCTAATTTGGAGGTGTTTTGGTTAGTCAAATGATTTAAATGTGATTAAAGGTCAAAACTGGTACTGGACAGATTGTAAGTTATGATTAGACAACTGTAACTAAATGTTAATGTGAAAATTGGTCGAGGTTATTAACACCACAAGGTGCTATGTTGAGTCTAGTTTCTATATAGTCCAAGTTTGTAATTTTTGGTCGAGTAAAAGTTAACTTTTATGATTTTACAAAAACGTTGTGCAAACCTGAACTGTGAGACCTGCTGTTAGGTTGTTTTGTAAATATTATATCTCATGAACTACAAGACCAAATGGGTTGGTTCCACTTCTTGAAGTTAACTTGTTGAGTTAAGAACCTAAACCAATTGGTCTTGCATTAATTGGATTTTTCATTTAACGGGAATTTCAAATAACATTCTGTTGCGCATGAATTTGATTGTTGTGAGTTTGCTGTAATGTTTTGATCATTGTGAGAAATCTATGTGAAATAAAAATATAATAAAATATGTTCTGGAAACCTAACACAGGTGTGCTTTTGTGACGATTTTTGGTGAATTAATTGAGATGCTATGATCTGTTGAATAGGGTAGTCTTTCAAGTAGAATTCTGTCGTGATGAAATTAGTTGCTGAACTTTGTGAAAATACATGAAACGTGCTTGTTACCAGATAATTGTTATATTTTGACCAAATTGCCCTTGCGGGGAATATTTTCTAGATATGTACACTATTAATACTTGACACGTAGATAGTTGTTCACAGCATGTAACGTATCACAAATGTGCTTGTTAAGTCACACACGATTCACAAACGAACACGAAACGTATCTTGTGCTTAAGTATTATGTGCCGAGTCTAGAGACTCGATAATAGTTCCGACTCTTAGAAAATCTCCTTGTTGTTATAGAACGCTAGTGAGAGTTTTCTGTGACGCGCATCACTTGGGTGACTTGTTTTTTTGAATTCTTCGCAAACAGTGAGTTTCACTTTCCCCTTTTAAACTTTTTAAACGCTTTTCACTTGGGGGAGATAATATACTCCGAAAACGCTTTTTGATTTTGTTAGTAGATTATATATCACTTGTAAAGGCTAAGTGGCAAACGAAACAATTGAAGTCCTACACATCGAACCGTTTAGTATTGGAAAATAGCGAGTCACTGTTGAGTAGTACTACTGGGTTTGACAAACCCCACCCAACGCTAAGCTCGACTGGAGGTCGAGTGAGTGTAATTTTGGCTAACACATTACCATGGTCGGGATAGACCTGGTGGCAAGGCATATGATAAACAGTCAGCTTCGGTGTCGAACACTTAGTAATACTTGTTGTATAGGCTAGCTACCTATCGATATATAATTGATTTAACACTATCTGGTAAACGCAAAACGCTAAACGCAAAACGCTGAACGCAAAACGCTAAACGCTTTATTTTATATAAACTTGTGAACTCACCAACCTCGTGTTGACACTTTTAGTATGTTATTCTCAGGTAGCCGAGGCGGGCGTGCGGTATAGGATCATGCATTGTTTTGAACACTATTGATTATGCAAACTTGTTTAAAACTGTTACTATGTGGGTTTTTAAGTCGTCCTGCGTGGCGCAACACTTGGTTTATATATTTACGCTTCCGCACTTATTTTCATTTAAAGTTTTTATGTTTTGATTATAACTAATGATTCCGATCCTGTTAGTTCACACCCTCTGACTGTAAAACTCCGTTAGTGGATTTTGAGGGTGTGACAGATTGGTATCAGAGCCATTGGTTATAGCGAACTAGAAAATTGCATGCATACTAGACTATAACCGCGACGATCCATTAGTTATAATGATACGCACTGCATATGTTTGTGTAGTCTTTGTTATCTTATCTCTTTACCTCTTTCACTCATACACGCGCATACACGGCTTACCTGTAGGGATGTCGACGCCACCATCATCATCATCCGATCAGATGACTCATGTGCATGGGAAGGAACCGCAGTTACCTACCTCATCGCCACCCCCGAGTAGTTCCGGAGCTAGAAGCCCCTGCACCGAAGATGTATCGCTTATCCGGAGGCATGTACGAAGACGAAGTTAGCTGGGATTGTGTAACGATTCCGGCAAATCCAGGTATACCCTAGCCGGTATATACTATTTACGTGTCATTTAAATATTGATTATATGAGTTATAGTACGTATATACGAGTATATATGATTCATAGTACGAATCATACTCGATTATATAGTGAATCGTATTGGAATTACAATTAACCAATGAACGATTATTGAAACCCGAACGAATCGGGAATTACATTATAGACGAAGTATATAATGTTTAGTGATATTTACGAAGTATTAATGCTTCGGGATAAGTAAATTATAGCACAGAAAAAGGATTTCGATTTATTAGTACGTCGGTACGATAAACGAAACCTTTAACATCAAACCAAGCAAGAGACGATCGATCAAACCGAAAAAGATGCACAAATACCGACAATATGATGTTTTAATGTTATGGTTGAGTTTTTTTTAAAGTTTTTAAATCAGTTTTATGTAAATCTTATTTTAACCAGAAAAACGACCATTTTAGGCTCGTTTTAAGCCGAACTACGAGTTTAAACGAGAAACGAACTGAACCAGACTTTCCACAACATTATCCGGATTGTGTAATCCAAATGTGTGGCTAATATTGAACTTGTGGGGCCCACCCCCACCTCCACTTGGACCAACCGGCCCTATATGCACACACACACATTTCATTTGTTATTTTTAGATCAAAAAAAAAACTCTCTCAATCTCTCAATCCTTTCAAACATCCATCCATCTTCTTGATCTTTAAACCAAAACTTCAAGGTAAAAACATGGTTTAGTTGGTTAAATCATAGTATTGATTTCTTTATTTTGAGTTGTTTTGCAAGAACAAGAGGTTCCAAGTGAAATATGGGTGAAAACCCGAGATGGAACCGGTTCTCGTATGATCAAGGGATGTATACAAGTTATACAAAGGATCTTGATCCAAGTAATGAGTTAAAAGTGTTTAGAATAAAATTTTACGGTTAAAATCTTGTTAAAATGAGTTTCCAAGTGAAAGATGGGTGAAAACCCGAGATGAAACCGACTCTTGCATGATCAAGAGATGTATACATGTTATACAAGGGATCTTGGTCCAAGAAATGAGTAAAAAGAGTCGAGAACGGATTTTTACGGTTAAAACCTTTGTTTTTACATAAAAACCGACACTTTGAAAAGAAATGGTTTGATTGTTGGTATAGTTTACTTGGTATAGTGTTATTGTGCTTGTAAGTGTTGTATCTAGCGGCTAGCAAAGGCTAGAAACCGAGATCCTTGCGATCTAAAGCTAGAAAACACAAGATAGTTCGGTTTTCGTGTGGTTATGAAATTTGGACAGATTGTAGCACGCTTAGAGTCGGGTCACGAAATTTCACAGAGATGATCTACACATGAAAATATGAGATCTGTGAACTTTTGGTAATTTTTGGATAAAAGATGAATATTTGGTGAATTTAATGCTCGGTTTTGGCCAAAAATAGTGAAAAATAGCTAAACTTGATGAAAAATTCTGGAAAATTTAAGATAAGCTTTTTATAACATATAAAAGTCACCCACAAAATTTGAGCTCAGTTGGAAAAGTCTAAGTAGGCTTTTCGGTGAAACGAGTTCTAGGGCTTTCTAGCTCGGTTTTGGGTGAAAATGGCTTGAAAAATGAGTTTTAAGTTCTGGAAATATTCCAGGGAGTTATGAGGATGGCAAGGATCATCCCAGAAAAATTTGGGATTTTTCTAAAGTCTTTTGGTATTTTTGACATATTTAGTGTTTTAAAAAGGTTTAAAAATAGATAAATAAATGTAAATATAAGAAAATAAATCTGGAAAATTTTTATAAAATGTCTTACTGTCAAAATAAGTTTTGTGCAAAATTTCAAGACCCGAGACTAAACGGGTAATTATTTGTGCTAAAAGGAACATAAAAACAAATTTTTAAAGCTTAAAACGTGTAAACCGGCAAAACTCGCATAAGCGAGCTGACTGGCATATAAAAACCTAAAAATGGACCATTTTCATAATACTAAGTAAATTAAATAAAAGTAAATCATCCGAAAATAATTCGGATGATTTGGGTAATTTTACCCGATTTTACTGTTTCCGGCACCTAAATGACGGAAACGGGCCCCGCGGCCAAACGGGGTGTCAAACCGAGCTCTAATTTCATCACTTTAACTAAATTAACAGTCAAACACCATTTTTGGGTTAAGTGTGAATAAACTCATTTTTGAAACTAAAAACGGATGACCGTGCTAGGCACGCAAATCAAGGAAAACATAAAAATGATAATTTTGACCGTCCGACTCTAAGTAATGGCACAATCTGAGTCCTTAGGAGTGTCACGGGGTTAACATTGTCCCCGGATCGAGTACAGTACTGGGTTAACAATGTCCCCAGACGTACCGATTGACATAGATTTAATTTACGGGAATTATATAGTAACGACTAGATATTATATTACAGATCCAGGTACGTAGCTGTTCATTGTATTACCCACCGACTCACAAAAAGGTGAGTTTTCACGAGCCCCTTTTAATGAACTGTTTTAAATATATTTTCCCGGGGCGGAAAACATGTATTATTTAAAGTATTTAAGTACATACCGATCGTATGGAAATACTTGTATATTTATATATGGTTTGATGCACAGATTATATAAATTGTTTATCATGTTATTGTTCTGGGGTAACATAGTTCCCAGGGGTTATTATTGTTCTGGGGTAACATAGTTCCCAGGGGTTGTTATTGTTCTGGGGTAACATAGTTCCCAGGGGTATTTATTGTTCTGGGGTAACATAGTTCCCAGGGGTTATTATTGTTCTGGGGTAACGTAGTTCCCAGAGGTTATTATTGTCCTGGGGTAACATAGTTCCCAGAAGATTAATGGAAATGTTCTGGGGTAACATAGTTCCCAGCATGATTATATTGCTAATAAATGATTATTAAAATGATTTGTCAGTGTTTATTTAAATTAGTGAAACTCACCAACTATTTGTAGTTGACCCGTTTTCTTTACATTTTTTCTAGGTATGCCCAAGTTGGAATGATTGATATGTGCTTAACTATCTGTGCTACCTGTTGGAAGCTTGCTGCTCTATGTTTTGTAATGAATTTATTAATGTCTTATCGGTAAAATATGTGTGTAACACCTAGACAGTAACGAAACTCGCAACAATGTAATATGTTATAAATTAATGTAGTGGTATTTTCTTTATATGCAATGCTGTTGATATCAGATGTGTCTGTTGCATCCCGTGTACGTTTCCGCTGCGGTTACGGGGTGTTACAGAACTTGGTATCAGAGCCATTGGTTATAAAGAATTAGGATGTCTGAAAGAGATACCTAAAATATAACCAGTAGCTCAAGTATTATAGGATCTGAATATCAACTAATAATTTATTGTGACGGGATCTGGATGAACTTGGATGGACAAGTGAGTTATTATGGTCCGGAACATAATAACAGACTTGTCTGCACGGGAGAATTCAGGGGAAGTCACGAGGAACTTTAAATAGGTAAAATTGGCAACATATGTGTAAATATATGATATTATTATTATGTGGTAAAGTTGTATAAATAAGTATGTATTAATTTGATTATGAATTACAATATGGAAAGAACTATATGCTTGTTAACTTGTGTGCAGGTAAAAATGTCAAGCCCGCATAGCTTATCTGTAGAGGAGGATCCGGAGGAGGTTAGCCCCGGAAACTCCGGGAGCTTACACGTGTCATCCGACTCCGAGCCTAGCGAGGCGAGTCACAGGAGCTCGAGCCAGTCCTCCCCGGCCCGGATCGTTAGATCCCCTACTCCACTCGCACCGCAGGCCACCTCTGTCCCTCCGGGATTTGGTCCCCGCCTTACGGCGCGGATCAGCATTCCGCGTGTCCCACCGACCTCTCCCCCACCCCGACCTGCTTCTCGTCGGGGAGAGTCCTCATCTCAGCCCGAGCCGATGGCTCTACCTGTCTGGGGCCTTCCCAGACAGGAGCGGGAGGCGGTGGCCTGGCTACGAGTGCTCACAGAGCAAGTAAATGAGCACTCAGCCGCCCTGACCGTGGGGGTACAGAGACGAGTGTACCTTGGTGACCGCATACTGGATTGCCAGTATGCAATCGACCGGTTGACCAGGGAGAGCTCGTACTCCCTAATGATGGTTCAGCGGTTAGAGGCGTGGCTCCGGGGGGTGGTAGCAGTAGTGGTGGCGTTGGTGGCAGTGATGATGTGGTGGGCATACCACCGTGTTTAGTAGTTATGTTTGGATGGGGTTAGTCAGGGACCATTTTCTTTTTGATACTCTGTGTAAGTAGTTAGTGGTGATACTAACACGGAGTGAATCTTGGTTAGTTATGATACAACCACTGGCCCCTTGGGTGGGTCTCTTTTGGGGCATATCTTTATAGATACTTTTGGGTATCATTCAAGCACTGACCCTTTTACGGGTTATGTCGAGATGATACCGACATAGGGCCCTTGTAATAAAACTTAGTTATGTAATGTTGACTGGAAAGTATGTAAACTGATGTTGGTGTAATATGTATCCATGTTTACTAATGAATGAAATATGTATTGTGTTTTATAATTTGAAATGGTATTGATTATATGTATTTCTTGATGTTGTGTAGAATGGCACCGAAACGATCAACGAAAATATCGGAAGTAGATGTGAGCCGTTTGATTGCTCAACAGTTGGAGGCGGCGATACCGGATATAGTATCGCGCATCGCCGCCAGTATTAATAACTCGACCAATCCAACCCCTCCGAGCAATCAAACGCCCATAAATAATGACGGGGAACAAAATGCCAATCCTCCAAGGAATGATAACACTATTCCGAGTAATGACGCACCGCCTAGGGTGGTCGTTACTGACAGCAATGGCCCTATACCTACGGTAGAGACAAACCGTACGGAACCAATTCGTGCATCCAGGGGATGTTCGATCAAGGATTTCATGTTGTGCAAGCCATTAGAGTTTAGCGGGTCTGAAGGACCAAATGGGTTAGTTAAATGGATAGAGAAAATAGAATCAGTGGTGAATATTAGCAACTGTCCCGAGGATTGTATCGTTAAGTACGCCACCTGTACATTCACCGACCATGCCTTGACATGGTGGAACACCATAGTACAGACTCGAGGTCAGGTGGCGACAAACCACATGACCTGGACGGAGCTTAAGGCTCTTGTGTTGGAACATTTCTGTCCAAAGAATGAATTGCAGAAACTGGAAAATGAGTTGTGGAATCTGGAGATGAAGGGGGCGGACCACTTGGGTTATACCAATCGGTTTAATGAACTGTCACGATTAGTACCGTGGTTGGTCACCCCGGAGACGAAGAGGGTGGAACGTTATATTTGGGGACTTACTCCAGTAGTGAGGAGTATAGTCAACGCGGGGGGACACCGGACGTATGAAAGTGCAGTGACACAGGCTGGCATAGTCACGTATGATTTCTTGCGGAGCGGATCACTAAAGGTGACAGGAGAATCCGCTGGGGGAAAACGGGGTACGCATGATCATAGAATCCAAGAAAAACAGCAAAGCAAACGAGCTAGGTCCGCTGTCCAGAGCTATGCCATGACTAGTTCGGGCGGAAGGCAAGAACCGCAGAAGGGAACGTTTCCTAAGTGCGGGAAATGTGGTTACCACCATAGTGGCGTGTGCAAAGAGGTGGTGTGCCACCGGTGTGGCAGGGTTGGACACTACGCACCAAATTGTAAGACAAATCTGAACAACCTGAACCGTCAACCGCAACCTATTCGTGCGCAACCATTTAGAACTCAACCAGCCCGACAGCAGAACCGGCAAGGAAACCAGATGGTGACCACTAGCCGTGCTTGCTACGAATGCGGCAACACGGATCACTTCAAAAGGAACTGCCCGAAACTGAACCAGGGAGGAAACGGGAGACAACTCGCGGGTCAGCCATCGTCGTCCAATCCGGCGCAAGGCCGAGCATTTGTGATGGGAGCGAACGAGGCGCGCCAGGACCCCAGCGTAGTGACAGGTACCTTCCTCGTCTCTGATCATTACGCTTCTGTATTATTTGATACAGGCGCCGATAGAAGTTTTGTCTCCGTTAGATTCCTTTCGATAGCAAACCTTTCTATTGGTGAAACCATAGAACCTTACACCGTAGAGGTCGCTAACGGTAAAACCATGATAGTTAATCGGATTGTTCGGAATTGCCCTTTTATTCTAAACGAACAATCCTTTCTGATTGACTTGTTACCGGTAGAACTGGGTAGTTTTGATGTGATAGTGGGAATGGATTGGTTAGCACGTAACAAGGTAGAAATAAACTGTGAAAAGAAAACCGTCAAGATCCGGGTGTCGGATGACGAGGAGGTATTAGTGCAAGGAGAAAAATCCGGCACCATGATACCATTTATATCCCACCTCAAGGTGTTGAAATATATACGTCAGGGATGTGTGGCGTACCTAGCGAGCCTGACGGCCGCTGATTCTGAGGAAAAACGGGTGGACGATATTCCCGTGGTACGCGAATTTCCACAAGTTTTTCCAGAGGAACTTCCTGGATTACCGCCAACCCGACAGGTCGAATTCAGAATCGATCTGTTACCACAAGCTGGCCCTGTTGCTAAGGCCCCTTACAGACTTGCACCGTCCGAGATGCAAGAATTATCCAACCAGTTGCAGGAATTGTTGGATAAGGGATTTATTCGTCCCAGCTATTCCCCGTGGAGTGCACCTGTACTATTTGTGAAAAAGAAGGACGGAAGCCTTCGAATGTGCATTGACTACAGGGAATTGAACAAGTTAACCATCAAAAATAGGTATCCTCTTCCCCGAATCGATGATTTGTTCGACCAACTACAAGGTGCAAGCTATTTCTCAAAGATTGATCTTAGATCGGGATACCACCAAGTTAAAATTCAGGAGGAGGATATCCCAAAAACCGCGTTTCGGACTCGCTACGGCCACTACGAATTTTTAGTTATGCCTTTTGGGCTAACAAATGCGCCGGCAGTATTCATGGATCTCATGAATCGAGTCTGTAAACCCTATCTTGACAAATTCGTCATTGTACTTATTGACGATATTTTGATATACTCGAAGAGTAAAGAAGAGCACGAGCAACACTTAAAGTTAGTTCTAGAGCTCCTGAATCAGGAGAAGTTATATGCAAAATTCTCCAAGTGTAACTTCTGGTTACAAGAGGTGCAATTCCTCGGTCACGTTATAAACCACCAAGGAATACACGTTGATCCGAGTAAGGTTGAAGCTATTAAGAGTTGGCAAGCGCCTAAATCTCCAAAGGAAATCCGCCAATTCTTAGGCTTAGCTGGGTACTATCGTCGATTTATTGAGAATTTTTCCAGCATTGCCCAACCTTTAACCCTGCTGACCCAAAAGGATCGAAGGTATGATTGGGGTGAAGAGCAGGAAGCGGCGTTTCAAACGCTAAAGCAAAGATTGTGCCAAGCGCCAATCTTAAGTCTCCCCGACGGAGACGATGGATTTGTTGTATATTGTGACGCATCCCGTAAAGGGTTAGGATGCGTGTTGATGCAAAATAAAAAGGTCATAGCCTATGCGTCTCGACAGTTAAAAGTTCATGAGAAAAACTACACTACTCATGACTTGGAACTGGGTGCAGTCATCTTTGCACTTAAAATCTGGAGACACTACCTCTACGGCACAAAGTGCACCATCTTCACTGATCATAAAAGTTTGCAGCACATATTCGATCAGAAAGAACTGAATATGAGGCAACGAAGGTGGGTCGAATTATTAAGTGACTATGACTGTGACATACGATATCACCCCGGCAAGGCTAACGTTGTAGCCGATGCCTTGAGTAGAAAGGATCGAGTCAAGCCACTACGCGTGCGAGCGTTGGGAATGATAGTCCAATCGAGCCTTTCGGATTTGATTCGAGTCGCTCAACGCGAGGCGTTGAAAGAGGACCAATTGGATAAAGAAGGACTTTACGGGAATGAGAAGAATTTCGAACAGCGTGTGGACGAAATTCTCTATTTCAAAAATCGGATTTGGATCCCGACCCTCCATGACCTTCGTGATTTGATCATGGATGAAGCGCATAAATCGAAATATTCCATACATCCGGGATCAGATAAAATGTACAAGGATGTGAAAGAATTTTACTGGTGGCCAGGTATGAAAAAGAATATAGCCACATACGTCGGCAAGTGTACGACGTGCGCGAGAGTTAAGGCGGAGCACCAGAAACCCTCGGGAATGCTACAACAGCCGGAAATTCCCGAATGGAAGTGGGAGCAGATCACAATGGATTTTGTGACACATCTCCCCAAGACACCCCGAGGTCATGATGCAATTTGGGTAATCGTGGATCGATTAACCAAATCAGCACATTTCATTCCAATTAGGAATAATTTTAACACTGAGAGACTTGCGCAAATTTATATAAATGAAATAGTGTCTCGTCATGGCATCCCCATCTCGATCATCTCCGATAGGGATAGCCATTTCACCTCCAAACTTTGGCAAGCTGTCCAAGAAGCGTTGGGAACACGTATTGACCTAAGCACAGCTTACCACCCTCAGACCGATGGTCAGTCTGAGAGGACCATTCAAACTTTGGAGGATATGCTTCGTGCCTGCGTACTGGACTTTAAGGGAAATTGGGATCAACATCTCCCACTCGTTGAATTTTCCTATAATAACAGCTACCATAGCAGTATAAAGGCAGCACCTTATGAAGCATTGTATGGACGGAAGTGCCGATCACCACTTTGCTGGTCCGAAGTGGGTGACTCGCAGGTCATTAGATCGGATCTGGTCCAGGAGACGACCAGCAAGATTCTTGAAATTAAGAACAACCTAAAAGCCGCGCGGGACCGGCAGAAGAGTTATGCCGATACCCGTCGAAAACCGTTGTCATTTGAGAAGGGCGAAAAGGTATATTTAAAAGTATCACCGTGGAAGGGTGTGGTTAGATTTGGCAAGGCGGGGAAGTTAGCCCCGAGATATATTGGACCATTCGATATTATTGCAAAAATCGGTCCTGTAGCTTACCGATTAGAACTGCCTGATGAATTAAGTGCAGTTCATAACGTGTTTCATGTGTCGAATTTGAAAAGATGCCTGGCGGATGAGACATCGGTGTTACCCTTAGAGGGTGTTCAAATAAGTGATAGGCTCAACTTCGTAGAGGAGCCCATCGAAATAGTGGACGGTAAGATCAAGCAACTTAGACACAATAAGATCTCGTTGGTCAAAGTTAGATGGAATTCGCAACGAGGCCCAGAATTTACTTGGGAACGAAAGGATGAATTTCGGAAGAAATACCCCCACCTATTTCCTCAAAAGGAAGTAGTTGACATGTAAAATTTCGAGGACGAAATTTTTATAACGGGGGGAGAATGTAACGATTCCGGCAAATCCAGGTATACCCTAGCCGGTATATACTATTTACGTGTCATTTAAATATTGATTATATGAGTTATAGTACGTATATACGAGTATATATGATTCATAGTACGAATCATACTCGATTATATAGTGAATCGTATTGGAATTACAATTAACCAATGAACGATTATTGAAACCCGAACGAATCGGGAATTACATTATAGACGAAGTATATAATGTTTAGTGATATTTACGAAGTATTAATGCTTCGGGATAAGTAAATTATAGCACAGAAAAAGGATTTCGATTTATTAGTACGTCGGTACGATAAACGAAACCTTTAACATCAAACCAAGCAAGAGACGATCGATCAAACCGAAAAAGATGCACAAATACCGACAATATGATGTTTTAATGTTATGGTTGAGTTTTTTTTAAAGTTTTTAAATCAGTTTTATGTAAATCTTATTTTAACCAGAAAAACGACCATTTTAGGCTCGTTTTAAGCCGAACTACGAGTTTAAACGAGAAACGAACTGAACCAGACTTTCCACAACATTATCCGGATTGTGTAATCCAAATGTGTGGCTAATATTGAACTTGTGGGGCCCACCCCCACCTCCACTTGGACCAACCGGCCCTATATGCACACACACACATTTCATTTGTTATTTTTAGATCAAAAAAAAAACTCTCTCAATCTCTCAATCCTTTCAAACATCCATCCATCTTCTTGATCTTTAAACCAAAACTTCAAGGTAAAAACATGGTTTAGTTGGTTAAATCATAGTATTGATTTCTTTATTTTGAGTTGTTTTGCAAGAACAAGAGGTTCCAAATGAAATATGGGTGAAAACCCGAGATGGAACCGGTTCTCGTATGATCAAGGGATGTATACAAGTTATACAAAGGATCTTGATCCAAGTAATGAGTTAAAAGTGTTTAGAATAAAATTTTACGGTTAAAATCTTGTTAAAATGAGTTTCCAAGTGAAAGATGGGTGAAAACCCGAGATGAAACCGACTCTTGCATGATCAAGAGATGTATACATGTTATACAAGGGATCTTGGTCCAAGAAATGAGTAAAAAGAGTCGAGAACGGATTTTTACGGTTAAAACCTTTGTTTTTACATAAAAACCGACACTTTGAAAAGAAATGGTTTGATTGTTGGTATAGTTTGCTTGGTATAGTGTTATTGTGCTTGTAAGTGTTGTATCTAGCGGCTAGCAAAGGCTAGAAACCGAGATCCTTGCGATCTAAAGCTAGAAAACACAAGATAGTTCGGTTTTCGTGTGGTTATGAAATTTGGACAGATTGTAGCACGCTTAGAGTCGGGTCACGAAATTTCACAGAGATGATCTACACATGAAAATATGAGATCTGTGAATTTTTGGTAATTTTTGGATAAAAGATGAATATTTGGTGAATTTAATGCTCGGTTTTGGCCAAAAATAGTGAAAAATAGCTAAACTTGATGAAAAATTCTGGAAAATTTAAGATAAGCTTTTTATAACATATAAAAGTCACCCACAAAATTTGAGCTCAGTTGGAAAAGTCTAAGTAGGCTTTTCGGTGAAACGAGTTCTAGGGCTTTCTAGCTCGGTTTTGGATGAAAATGGCTTGAAAAATGAGTTTTAAGTTCTGGAAAAATTCCAGGGAGTTATGAGGATGGCAAGGATCATCCCAGAAAAATTTGGGATTTTTCTAAAGTCTTTTGGTATTTTTGACATATTTAGTGTTTTAAAAAGGTTTAAAAATAGATAAATAAATGTAAATATAAGAAAATAAATCTGGAAAATTTTTATAAAATGTCTTACTGTCAAAATAAGTTTTGTGCAAAATTTCAAGACCCGAGACTAAACGGGTAATTATTTGTGCTAAAAGGAACATAAAAACAAATTTTTAAAGCTTAAAACGTGTAAACCGGCAAAACTCGCATAAGCGAGCTGACTGGCATATAAAAACCTAAAAATGGACCATTTTCATAATACTAAGTAAATTAAATAAAAGTAAATCATCCGAAAATAATTCGGATGATTTGGGTAATTTTACCCGATTTTACTGTTTCCGGCACCTAAATGACGGAAACGGGCCCCGCGGCCAAACGGGGTGTCAAACCGAGCTCTAATTTCATCACTTTAACTAAATTAACAGTCAAACACCATTTTTGGGTTAAGTGTGAATAAACTCATTTTTGAAACTAAAAACGGATGACCGTGCTAGGCACGCAAATCAAGGAAAACATAAAAATGATAATTTTGACCGTCCGACTCTAAGTAATGGCACAATCTGAGTCCTTAGGAGTGTCACAGGGTTAACATTGTCCCCGGATCGAGTACAGTACTGGGTTAACAATGTCCCCAGACGTACCGATTGACATAGATTTAATTTACGGGAATTATATAGTAACGACTAGATATTATATTACAGATCTAGGCACGTAGCTGTTCATTGTATTACCCACCGACTCACAAAAAGGTGAGTTTTCACGAGCCCCTTTTAATGAACTGTTTTAAATATATTTTCCCGGGGCGGAAATATGTCTTATTTAAAGTATTTAAGTACATACCGATCGTATGGAAATACTTGTATATTTATATATGGTTTGATGCACAGATTATATAAATTGTTTATCATGTTATTGTTCTGGGGTAACATAGTTCCCAGGGGTTATTATTGTTCTGGGGTAACATAGTTCCCAGGGGTTGTTATTGTTCTGGGGTAACATAGTTCCCAGGGGTATTTATTGTTCTGGGGTAACATAGTTCCCAGGGGTTATTATTGTTCTGGGGTAACGTAGTTCCCAGAGGTTATTATTGTCCTGGGGTAACATAGTTCCCAGAAGATTAATGGAAATGTTCTGGGGTAACATAGTTCCCAGCATGATTATATTGCTAATAAATGATTATTAAAATGATTTGTCAGTGTTTATTTAAATTAGTGAAACTCACCAACTATTTGTAGTTGACCCGTTTTCTTTACATGTTTTCTAGGTATGCCCAAGTTGGAATGATTGATATGTGCTTAACTATCTGTGCTACCTGTTGGAAGCTTGCTGCTCTATGTTTTGTAATGAATTTATTAATGTCTTATCGGTAAAATATGTGTGTAACACCTAGACAGTAACGAAACTCGCAACAATGTAATATGTTATAAATTAATGTAGTGGTATTTTCTTTATAAGCAATGCTGTTGATATCAGATGTGTCTGTTGCATCCCGTGTACGTTTCCGCTGCGGTTACGGGGTGTTACAGATTGGTACCCGAATATGATCAGGCGTATGGTCTATCGCGAACAAGTTCCCCCACTACCTCACCCGAGTCGTCCTGCTTACCCCAACACCCTACCACCCATAACCGAACCTGTAGAGCGTTTGCTCGCAGCTGTTGTTTCTTGTTTGGAGCGTGATGTTGGTTATATGCGCTATACGAGAGCGAACGTTTCCGGACTGTTAAAGGATGGAACCGAAACTAAAGAGGAAATTTCCCGCCTGACAGCGGCGATGAAGGAAATGCAAGAGGCTAGTGATCAACAGATGAAGATTATGAGAAAAATGCAAGCCAAGATGATAGACTTTCCAGAGCAACTCCAAGAGGCAAGGACCCGAACCGAGATAGCTTTAGAGCGTTGCGACGTCTTACAAATGCAAGTTGCTCAGAACGCAGCCGAACCTGAGGCAGAGCCTGAAGCGGAACCCGAAGAAGATCCCGAAGAGGAGCCTGAGGAGGATCCCGAGAAAGATCCCGAGGAGGAACCTGAAGAGGAACCGGAGGAAGAACCGGCTGAGGAGGAGGCACACTCAGAGGTGTCCTCAGACGATGACATCTAAGGATGATAACACCTAGATGGAGGGGTTGTCTCCATCCGAACTATTATTTTCTATGATTTTAAGGATTGATTTTAAATACTTTGTAGCGAATACAATGGTTTTAATCATGAATTATAATTTGGATTAATATATGGTTGAGATGTGATGTTTGCTCCTTTTATTTCTTTCTTACCTATCTTTTTATTACATGTATGGTGTGTTGCATATGAAACCGAAAATTCATGTCTGACATTTTATGCTGTGATTCTAGGAGATCGCTGGAAGAAACGTTGGACACGGTCGCGGTAACATCAACTTGACTGCAGCAGAACTCCAAACCCTGCTGAACGACCACGCGGCGGCCGCTCTAGCCGCACATGTCCAGAATCAAGCTGGAGGTCCGACTGGAACGTGTACTTTCAAGAACTACCTGGATTTCAAGCCCAGTTCGTTTAAGGGCACTGAGGGAGCTATAGGCTTCCTGCGTTGGGCTGAGAAGGCCGAATCAGCTTTTGAGATGTGTAATTGTCCACCTGCCAGTAGGGTCAAATTTGCTGCTGGGACACTTGAAGATTCTGCTCTCACTTAGTGGAATTCAAATGTGCAGATTCTTGGATTGGAACTGGCTAACGCCATGAACTAGGAGGAGTTCAAGAACATGATGCGTGAAGAGTATTGTCCTCGAGAGGAGATTGCAAAGTTGGAATCCGAGTTTTGGTCGTTAAAGATGGTGGGTTCTGAAATTGAAGCCTACACCACCCGTTCTCACGAGTTAGCTGTGATGTGTCCATGGGTGGTAGACCCGCCGAGTAAGAGGATTGAGATGTATATTGATGGGTTAGCACCGCAAATTCAGGGCATGGTGACGTCTTCCAGACCAGCCACGATTCAACAAGCGATCCGATTAGCTCACAAACTGACGGATCAAGCAGTGACCCAAGGTGCGTTACCAACTAGAGGTTCAACCACTAAAGCCCGTGACAACACGAGCACTGACAACAACAGCAACACCAACCCGATTAATGGAAAGAGAAAGTTTGACAACACCAGATCCTCATCCTCGAACCTCCCACAGCAACAACCCTACCGTAAGCCCGAACTCACTCGGAGCTTCAATAATCAGGGTCACAACAATAACAACAACGATAGCGAGCAGGGTTCGAGCGGCTATGCTGGGAAACACCCGAAATGCAACCGGTGCGACTATCATCATGCTGGCCCGTGTGACCGTGTCAAGTGTCTGAGATGCGGAAAAATGGGTCATCAGGCCAAGGAATGTAGGGGAGACTTAGCGGCCAAGGGTGCTCCTAAACCACCTATGACGACTAAAGGGTGTTTTGAGTGCGGTCAAGAGGGTCATTTCAGGAAGGATTGTCCCAAACTAAAACAGAACGAGAACAATGGAGGCAGCAGCGGTGGCGGAAGAAATGGTAAAGGAAGAGCTTTTGTCATTGGGTCGGGTCAAGCCCGCAACGATCCGTATGTGGTGACTAGTAAGTTTCCTGTGAACGACTATTTTGCTTCTGTATTGTTTGACACTGGAGCTGATAGGAGTTTTGTGTCGAAAGCCTTTAGTAAACTCTTAGACTTAATTCCAACCCCGTTAGATGCTAAGTTTCCTGTTGAATTAGCTGACGGTAAGTCTATAGAAACAACTCATGTACTTGCGGGATGTAAGTTGAAACTGTCAGGTCATATTTTTGATATCGACCTTATACCTTTTACGCTTGGTAGTTTCGATGTCGTTGTCGGCATGGACTGGTTATCTGAGAACCGAGCGGAGATTATATGTTACGACAAGATAGTCCACATCACTACCCCTTCCGGCGAGAACATTTCGGTTCAGGGCGAGAAGCGCGGCATGACCACAAGCGTCATCACCCTCATGAAGGCTCAGAAGTATCTACGAAAGGGTCATCCGGAAATTTTAGCTCATATTGTCGAGAAACCCGCGGAGGAGAAGCGAATCGAAGATATACCGATTGTGCGAGATTTTCCGGAAGTTTTCCCGGAGGATTTGCCTGGACTCCCTCCTATTCGACAAGTCGAATTCCAAATCGAATTGACCCCCGGCGCAGCACCCATAGCACAAGCCCCGTATCGGCTTGCACCGGCGGAGCTTCAGGAGTTGTCCACTCAGTTGCAAGATTTGTTGGATAAAGGTTATATCCGACCTATCTCATCGCCATGGGGAGCCCCTGTCTTATTTGTTCGAAAGAAGGACGGGACTTTCCGCATGTGCATCGACTACAGAGAACTGAACAAGGTGACGATCAAGAACCGTTATCCCTTACCCCGAATTGATGATTCATTTGACCAGCTTCAAGGATCGAGTTACTACTCAAAGATCGATCTGAGATCTGGTTACCATCAACTAAGAGTGCGCGAAGAAGATATTTCAAAGACGGCT